>NC_046163.1:79056800-79126276 GCF_011064425.1 Rattus rattus
TTTCTGAGTAAAATTTCCTATACACAATACCAGTCTTCTAGATCAAGAATGTGCAAATGGGACCTATTAAAATTTCAAATCTTCTGTAAGGCAAAGGACACTGCCATTAGGACAAAATGGCAGCCAACAGATTGGGAAAAGATGTTTACCAATCTTACATCCGATAGAGGGCTAATATCAAATATATACAAAGAATTCAAGAGGTTAGACTCCTGAGAATCAAATAACTCTATTAAAAGTGGGAGTACAGAACTAAACAAAAATTGTAAGCTGAGGAATATCAAATGGAAGAGAAATACATAAAGAAATGTTCAACATCCTTCCTTAGTCATCAGGGAAATGCACATCAAAACCACCCTTATATTCCACCTCACAGCAGTCTGAATAGCTAATATTAAAAGCAGAGGTGACTGCAGATGTTGGGGAAGATGTGGAAAAAGAGGAATACTTCTTTATTTTTGGTAGGATTGCAACCTGGTACAACCACTCTGGAAATCAGTCCGTAGGTTCCTCAGAAAATTGGACATAGTACTAACTGAGAACCTAGTTATACTATTCCTGGGCATATACCCAAAAGATGCTCCAAAATATAACAAGTACATGTGCTTAACTATGTTCAATGCATCCTCATTTATAATAGCCAGAAGCTGGAAATAAAACAAAACAAAAACAACAACAGCAACAGCAACAACAAAAACAAATGGCATTCACCAGAGGAATGGATGTAGAAAATATGGTATATTTACACAGTGAAGCACTACTCGATTATTAAAGCAATGGCTTCATGAAATTCATAGGCAAATGCATGAAACTAAAAAAATATCCTGGGTGTGGTAACCCCATCACAAAAAAGCACTCATTGTATGCACTCACTGATAAGTGAATATTAGCCCAAAAGTTCGAATTACCCAAGATACAATCAACAGACCACATGAAGCTCAAGAAGAATGATGACTGAAGTATGAATGCTACAGTCCTTCTTAGAAGTGAGAATATAAATACTTATAGTAGGTGACATGGGGACAAAGTTTGGAACAGAGACTAAAAGAATTGCCATTCAGAGACTACCCCACATGGGTGTCCAGCCCATATACATATAACCACCAAACCCAGACAATATTGCTATTACTGAGAAGTGCATGCTGGCAGGAGCCTGATATAGGTATCCCCTGAGAGGCACGCCAGAACATGACAAATACAGAGGTAAATACTAGCAGCCAAGCATTGAACTGAGAAAGGGGTCCCCATTGGAGAATTTAGAAAAAACATTCAACAATCTGAAGGGCATTTCAACCCCATAAGAACAATGCTATTAACCAACCAGAACTGCTAGGGACTAAACTGCCACCCAAAGCATACTCATGGACAGACCCATGGCTCCAGCTTCATATGTAGCAGAGGATGGCCTTTTGGGGCACCAATGTGAGGAGAAGCCCTTGGTCCTGCCAAGGCTGGAACCCCCAGTGTAACGGAATGACAGGGCACTAGGCAGGAAGGATTGAGTGGTTGGAGAGGACACCCTCATAAAAGAAGGAGGAAGGTGATTGGATAGGAGTTTATGGACAGGAAAATGGGAAAGTTGATAACATTTGAAATGTAAATAAAAAATTGTCAAATAGCAAAAAAAAGTAAGTCCACTGTGAAACTTTACATATCACACATGCCAAGTATTCATGACTTGAGGGAATGTCAGGAGTGTGTCCAACCAGAAAGATTGTATCATGAAGAGATTATAATGTGAAATCATATTTTCCATCTATATTCCCTTTTTTGTTTGTTTAAAAAAATATATTAGGTTTTCCAGAATCTCATATAACCCAATTTTTAAAAATGAGGTATTGATCTAAGTAGTGAATTCATAGCATAAGGATCTCTAATGACTAAGAAACACTTTTAAAATGTTCCAAGTTCTTATTCATCAGAGAAATTGAAATCAAAATTACCCTGAGATTCTACCTCACACGAATCAGAATGGCTAAGATCAAAACTTAAGTGACAGCACATGCTTGTAATGATGCAGTAAAAGAGGGACACATCTCTGGTGGAACTGCAAACTGGTACAACAACTCTGGTAATCAATCTGACAATTCCCAGGAATCTGGAAATAATTCTATCTGAAGACTTAAGACTCTTGGTCATATACCCAAATTATTTCTTATCATACCACAAGGACATATGTTCCACCATGTACATAGAAGCTTTGTTTGTAATTTTAGAAGCTGGAAAAAAAAAAACAAGCTCTCCCTTCAACTGAAGAATGACCACACACACACACACACACACACACACACACACACACACACACACACACACACACGCAAATGTGGTTAATTTGCAAATGGAATACTATTTAGCTTTTAGAATGAGGATATCATGAATTTTTTATCCAAACAAATGGCACTATAAAATATCATCTTGAGTTTGTTAACTGAGATCCAAAAAGATATGTATGGTATGTACTCACTGATAAGTGGATATTAGCCAAAAATTACAGAATATGTACGATAGAGTCTTCAAACCTTAAGAAGTATAATAAGCAGAAATACCCAAATGATGTTTCAACCCCACTTAGAATGGGGAAGGAATTAGTCACAGGAGGTGGAGGGACAGAGGGAACTAGGAGGGAGAGGGGTGAAGAAGGGAAAGGTGAAACAGGATTAGATGTATGGGGTGAGGGGACAGGAGAGAAGCTCAGAGACCCAAGGAAATAAATGGAAATAAGCAGCTCTGGGGAGTGGAAAGTAGGGAGACTCTCTAGAACTTAACAGAGACCCAGGAGGTGAGAAACACTCAGGGGTCTTTGGGGTAACATTAGCCAAAATGTTCAACACTCTGGAAAGGGAACTAGGAAAGTCCATCTTCAGTAGATAGACAGGTACTCAACTGGAAGAAAAGATTACTAACCCACAGTCAAAATTCCTGACCCAGAATTGTTCCTGTCTAAAAGAACTGAAGAAACAAAAACACTGACTGAAGGAAAGGGGGTCCAATTACTGGCCCAAATTGGGATCCATGTCCTGGCAGGGGCTCCAGGTCTGATCCTACTGTGTTATGATATGCTTACAGACAGCAGCTGACTGAGACTGGAGCAGATACTTACACCTGATAATTGAACTGAAGTTGGAGACCCCTATATTTGAACTAGAGGAAAGATAGAAAAAGCTGAAAAGAGCTCTTTAGGAAGACAAGAAGTCTCAAGTAACCTAGACCCCAGGACGTTCCCAAAGACAGAGCCACCAACCAGGAATACACAAAGTCTGGTTTGAGTCCCCTTGAACATATATAGCAGAGGTCTACCTGGTCTGGCCTCAGAGGGAGAAGACGCAATTAATCCTTGAGATTCTTCAGACCACAAGGCACACTCTCAGAGACAATGGGGCGGAAGAATGGGATGATGAACTATGGGAAGGGAAACTGAATAAGGGGCAACTACTGAAGTATAATTAAATAATTTAAATGAAAAAAACAGTAGATTCTTATATAATTTACTATAAAAGCAAATATGTATCTTTAAAATCTCAGTATGAAAGCTTCTACAGTTTGAAATAATACTGAAATGATTTCTTAAAAAACAAAATACTATCAATTATTTTGTTCTATCTCTTGAATATAAGGACTCTAATGGAAAGTCACATTTTTGTCTTTGGGCTTGCATGTGTGTGTGTTGATGTTCATGTGCAGGAGTGTGGTCACAGACTTGTCATGTTGTGTCCATGGAAGTCAGAGAACAAGTCAGGTATAAGTTACTGTTCACTGTTGTGTAAACTAGTTTAAATGGCCTGTCAGCTTTGGGAATTTTCTTATCTCCAGTCCCCTTTATCTATTAGGAGGCCTAGGATTAAAGATTCATGCTATCAACCCATCTCTTAGGTGGAGTCTAAAGATTCAAACGCATATCCTCATGAAAATACTCACCAAACACATAGACTAGAAACTAATCTCATGAGTGAAAATAGTAACTTTTATTTTTAAAACATTTACAATTGTTTTTAATTATATGAATATTTGGATATTTGTATATGGGTTTGTACACATGAGCTCAATGCATTCAGAGGCTAGGAGAAGACAAGAGCCCTGACCTTTGAGCTAGAAGGACTTTTTGGACAAAATTGGGTTCACTGGAAAAAGTGTATGTTCTCTTAGCTACTAAACAATCTCTCCAACCCCCTTCTGTGACAGCTTAATATTTTTTTCTATTTTGATGATTTCCTACAGGAGTACAGAACTTACATGGTAAATAACTTTTTAAAGACAGAAGCTTCTGTAACAACAAAACAGCAACTTATCATCCAAAGAAGAATGAAAAGAACAAGTAGCAGGGACAATTTGCTAATCATAGCTATGCCATGAGATTGGTAGAACAAAAAAGTAACAACATCAGATGACAGCAGCTCTGAGGATTTGTTGTGACTAGTTAGAGGCAGGAGGAGCAATTCTCAATCTTCATAACCCCCATTCATTCAAAAAATGTGTTAATGTTCCATCAAGTATGAGATTATGCACTAGAAAAAAAGTTACTTGGTGTTCAAAAACATTTTGATCAAAAATATTATTTATTTAGCCTTCATAATAATTCAGACTAGCATTTTCTTCCTTGCCCTTCTTTGTACTTCCTCCCTATCACACTCATATGCTAATTACTCTTAATTAGTGAGATTGCCCTTTATTCTTTAATGCTAAGAACCTTGGAAATAGGTAAAGGCCATGTAACCAAGAACAAAGAGTCTGTTTAGTCATAAACTCCTGTAGCTAGGGAGTTGTGTACCAACCCTTGAGCTCGGTAGAAAATCAAATGGAGGCAGAGGCAAGGGGAAACATGGAGATAAGATAGGAGAGTAAAAGGAAGGATTCAAGACGCAGTGATGGGAGGTTGGCATGAGGACTTAGAAGTTGGCTAAGCAGAAGGATAGCATCTCACATGAACCCTCTGGCCTGCACACTACACTTTCTCAGGTTACTCCTGAATTAGAAGAACTTTGCAGGTGGAGAAAAAATAAAAAAAAAAAATTTGAACATTGAAAAATGTATGGCAATAGGTTTGGTGCACATGTGAGCTTAATTAAGCTTGGAGCCATGATGCAGCAATGATATAAAACTTGTGCCTTGGCTTCAAAGAATGTCTGGACATTTTTTTACCCTTTTAGTATAGGTGATTTGTAAAATGTTCAACTTGTGTATTAAGTCTCCTGATCTGTTTTTGGCCAATATCTTCTATATGAAAGCCTGTCTAGTTCAGAGAAAAATAGAAATTCAAGTCAGCCCCTCAGTGGTGGAATAGTTTGTGGTATATTCTCTTTGTGGTGAGGTAATCTCAGACTTTTAGGTGTGGTATCATGACAAAAATTATCTACCGAGAGAATACTTCATAGGTGTGATCAGCAGCATAATAATGTAATGTAATAGGGTTTTAGAGATGACTCAGTATTTAAGATCTATCTTTCTCATTTGGCAATAGAACTGAATTTCTTTCCCAGCACCCACATCATCACATGAACAGAAATAATTCCAGTTCCATGAAATCCAGTGTCTCTGTGAGCACCAAGCAAACATATGGAGCACATATATACTGGCAAACAGAACACTTATACACATAAATAAAAATAACAATAGTCCCCATTAGATTATTCAAACTACTGGCTTAGCCTAGACCAATTTACATAGGACACACACCAATCAACATTAGATACTTGATAGTGAGTATGATGAGAGCACCTAATTTAGTGTTCTTCTACCATGACTTGTCAATCATAATGGACTATAACCTTCAGATGTAAGCTAAAATTACATCATTTATTCCTTAGGTTTGTTTTGTCTGAGCTTTTTATCAATGCAACTGATAAAGAAATTAAGGCAGAAAATGCTATTGAGAGTTGAAGCTATTTCTGAGATCAACATGATCATCTGGATCTTCGAGTATAACACTGTTTTGTAGGTGGAATATTTAATGATTTGGAATCTGGGTCTAAGGAAGTCCCTAATGTCCTATCAGTAGAGCTTAATGGGTTCTTAGGGAGGGACGTGGCGATAAACCTGATAGAGGAAGAAGTAAGATGGAATGCAGGTGCCACAAGATCCTGCCACTCCTTAAGGAGTCCTGTTGCACTGCACATAGTGTATGATCTCATATGATTCTTGGCATACCAGCAAAACAGTATGAAGAGAATACAAGGCCAGGGCGGTGGTTGATTCCACTGTTTTCATATATATATGTATGTGTGTTTGTGTATATATATATATATGTATATATACATATATGCAAGCTTCATCTCTATTTACTCTCTACTTTTCAGTCCCTATTTATACAGTCGTTCTGATGACAGCTTTGAAAGGAGTGCTAAGAGAAAGGCAGTCAATGGTGAGTAATATCATATTGATTTGAAGGAAAACAAAGACTGAAAAAAACTATAAGTAGTGCATCATTCATGTGAGAGTTTGGTCAAGTCTGAAGCCACTTTCTCTCCATATATTGATTAAGTGAGAGAAATTGAAAATAAAGATACAAAATAACAATCTTTAGCATTTCCAGGCAGGAAAACATCTTTCCTGTAATACTAGTCTGAGAAATTAACTATACATTTAAGATGAGAATTGGAATGAGAAATTAACTTTAATTATAAGAGAAATTGGCAGCACTTTATAGAAACCTGTGCCATACAGGACATTAGAAAAAGTTTCTTGAGGCAAAAGCCCACCTTAAAACTCTACCTTGTAAAGATTCATACTCATTTGAAGAAAGAAAGCCTCAAAGGAAAGGCTCCTGGGTTTTCCAACAAACCTGCTTGAGAGGTTTTACCAAAGTGCAACAAACAGGAGCAAACACAGCTGTCCTCCAAGTGGGCCAAACTATGCCTTCACCTAGCAACATAACTCAGGAATAGCAATTGATATAATGAAAATATTTCACTGAGTTTCAAGTTTCAGAGGATTTGCATCAATTATGGTAGATCAAAGGCAAAGTGACAAGATGACTTGAGATTTCAACTCTTGATTCTCAAGCATGAAGCAAAAAGGCAATATGTTATGAATAGTGGGAGTCTATTGAAACCTCAGAGCCTGCTGGAAATGATACATCTTCCCCAACAAAGCCATACATCCTAATCCTGTCTAATGAGTTCTACCAACTGGAGACCAAATATGCAAACATATTTGCCTATAAAGGTTAGGTTATTCCAATTCATGCCATTAAATTACTTTTATGATTCTGTGATAAAATAGCATAACCAAAAGCAAATTATTGAAGAATCTTTGAATTACAGTCCCAGAAGGCTAAATGTCTACAGTGACTTGATGTCTACATGGCAGTAGGAGTGGGTAGTCAAGAGAGAACATATCTATCCACACACAAATAGCAGACAGAGAGCTTGAAATGAGCAAAACTATAAACTCTCAAAGCCCATCATCCCCAGTGACATACCAGCTAGCAAGGATTTTAGTCTTAAAAGTTTCATAAACTCCAGAAACAGCCCCACCAAATAGGGGACAGTGTTCTAATAAAAAAGATCATGGGAAACAATTTTTATCCAAATCAAGAGCTGAGATGAGGTGGCCTATGACAGGGCTTGAGTTTTTCTAAAAGGCCCTCAGCGGCCATTATGTGATGCTATGAATATGCAGCCCAAACTACAATTAAGACTCCTGGATATTGGAGATGTCAGAAAAGGTTTAATCTTAGTTTTTGGAGACATAATCATTTATGGCCTGGAATTTAGTTAAAGACTTGAAGTCTTAGGGAGCTTCATTTCCCCTGGACTACAGCACTGTTTTTTTAAGCATGTCCTATATTTATTCTTGTTACATTAGTTTTGGAGATCAGGCTAAAGTACTCATGTCTCTCATAGTCCTGTGCTGAACACATTTGACCTATTTTCATCAGCACTCTACTGTAAACAGTAGTTTCTGCCAAGTGGACTGACTGTGTCTTTGTTTACAATTGTGTGGAAATACCAATCTGGAGGCAATTTTTTGAGAAATATGCCACCCAGCTATTTATCTGCATAGCATGCATTATCAATTTTGTCATATTTAAATTTTAGGAAAATTGTTCTACCAGATGTAGAAGAACAAGATGAACCAGATGTAGATGAACAAGAAATATGTGCTATTTGCAACTATTAACTAGAATTATTTTGACAAGTATTTATATTTTTCCTTGAGTTTCTTGCAGATCTCTTCTTTATGTTCTTCTTTGGGTCATTCTAATTATTTGTCATTTAGATTTTTAGGACCCCAAAAAATCCAGCACCAGAGTCAGAGCATTGAAAATAATTCAGAAATTGCTTGTGTTACTTGCTGGCCTTGGGTCTGGGTATGAATATGCTCCAATTAGCTCAGTTTATAGGGTTATTTTTTTCAGTTCCTTGCATAATTCATTCCTGGTGTCCAGGAAACTGGCATTCAAGGAAATTAGGATACCCACCAACAGAAATGTGGAGGCATAGATGAGAGGAAGTGAGAACATGACTTGGTGGAGTTGACAAAAGGCAATAGAATGATAAGGAAAGAAAGTGAAAAATAGATAACAGGAAGCTTCTAGAAGACAGCTTCTGAGATTTACCAGAAAAGGTAACTTAGTGTTTTGTTTAAATTAACCATGTCCCTCATTAATTTTTGCCAAAGTCTCTAAGGGAAGAAATTATCCTGTTAGAATCCTATTTGAAAGACATTCATTTGCAATCAATTAAAACTGTCCCTCTAATAAACCTCATATTTATTTTCTTTTCTAATATATGTGGCAAATCAAAATTTTCTTTCAGCTACTTCCTTTCCAGAGCAGCAGCTTGAAGCCTAAAACATGTCCAGTGGAAGCAAGACATTTTGAAAGGAAAAATAGATGCATAATGAGGGGACAGAGCAGGAAGAGGAATGCAAACTGAAAAAGGCAACAACATTTTTAAATGACATGACAGAAAAGAGAAATTTGAAAGTGAGTAAAAAGAAAGTAAGGAGGCACGAGCTGACTCCATCAAGAATATCAATCACTCAAAATGGAATCATGATAAAACTACTTAGCAAACTGAATAATTCTCAGTGCAGAGAAAATGGGATCCAACCAATTTGGACTCAGCAAGCTTAAGCTACAAGTCCTTGGGCCAACTTGCACACAACACTTAAATATAGAATGAGGCTCAAAGGATGATTGTGTGGATTCCTCAATATATGCTATCTTTATCTGATAACATTATCAATATGACATAGGATCCAGAGTTACCCATGAGATAAGATTCTGAACATTTTGATCCAGGACTTGCCCCTCAAACCACAGAAACACTGATCTCAGTCAGAGAGAGATAATTTATTGAACATGTATCCCAGATCCATAGTTCAGATTCATGAGCTGAACCATTACCCCAAGTTAAGAACCTGCAGGGATTTTAAGTCCCAAATCTGTAAACATCTGTGCCAAGTAATTTTACCATTCAGAATTTAGGGATGTGGTATTTCCTTAGGAACATGGCTATGTTGTACATTTATCTTCTTCCCATTGGTTTAAGTTTTCAACTACATCAGGGGACTTGCCATGTCTACTATTCATGCCCTAACTTTTCTAGCAGGATGAGAATTGTCTTTTCTAACATTCATGTTGTAACTTGACAACTTGTCAAGCAGGATGCCAGTTTCACACACACATACACACACACACACACACACACACACACACACACACACACACACACACACACACACACACAGAAACACAAACACACACCAATTGGATCTCAGCTCCTGGGGAGAATTGAGAACATAAACTTTATTAGGGTCCTGTTTCCAGGGCTAATGAATCTCAATAACCTGAAAAATAAATCTTCAAAATTATCAATAGTTGATTTCTTTTTACTCAGGAATTTCCTTTCATCCTTCCTTTTACATTTGGCAAGTAAACAAGAAGAGAGGAGTCGAGGATGTGATCATTTTATATTAGAAAATATACAATGGAGAAGCCTATAAAAGTTAGAAGATGGGAGGGCTGCCAGAAATTAACTTTTAGACATGACTGGACTGCTGAAAACAAAGCTGCTGTGATTACTTGCACCTGCATAAGACCTGTTCTTATAGCTCCTCATGTTGGAATATTGACTATTAGAGGAGAAAAAAAAAGTTTTATTTAATGGTTTGTTCCTGGATGAATCACAAATGCTCTCTTGGATAGCCCTACATCCATTTGAATAAAGACAGCACTAACTGAAATTAGTGGATTATATTTTTTTTTACAGTAATAATAAGTGAACAAGAATTTGGGAAGGAAATGGAACAGAAGGGAAAAACATGAAAAGTAACAGAACAGAAAGGAATGGAAAGCAACTGTGCGGCCTGGAAGATGTCAACCAAAAGTAGAGAAAGTTGTAAGAGGTAGATATGACATTGAATAGGTATAAATTTGTCAAAGAAGAAATATTTTAAAATGCAAAAGGAAAGTTAATTTAAAAATGCTTAATTTGAGTGTTTAAAATTTCCACTTCCTCAAAATAGAATAGCAGCATTTGAGTAAGTAATCTGTTCATTTTCAAGATGCTCCTTTTCTCTAGTTTCCAATGTCATGATCATTTTTTGTAGCTGGATCCTTCCTTCCAGCATCTTTAGCTATTCCCTTTCTTCTAACAACCTCCTAAAAAGTATCTGAGTGTGTTTAAGCACATAAAAACATGTGTGATCTCTAACCCTTATCAAACCTCAAAACAATAATCCTAATCTCATTTGATTTTACAGCAGCAACACATTTCCTATTATCAAACTGCCCTTTGATTGGATTTGAGGCTTTACACTGTTGCTGATACCTGTGGCTCATATGCAAGCCTCACTAACAATCCAGGTCTGGGATGTCATAAGTCCTGGAACAACACAGTGATTGCGGTAGGCTGGCTCTTAGGCAATTCCCATAATACCACATCTCATCTTCTCTAGACTTGGGATTAAAAATTAGTAACAACACATGCTATTTTTCTGTGTGTTTTTGTACTCTAACTGAGATCATCATACTTGCAAGACAAGTGTTTATTGTATGAGCTATCTCTCCAGACTATTTTTTACTTTATTTTAAAATCAAAACTGTATTAGGTGTTTGAGAATATTCCACAATTTTATTTTTTATATTATATGCTTCACCTCTGACCTCCTCCTTGGTCCATCTACCTTCCTGGCCTGCAGACTCAGAGCTGATCAGAAATATTGATGACAGTTCTCCACCAGCAGTCTTCGTGGCCACTACGGCACTATGAAGGTTATTAACAAGGGCGAGTTTCCAGTTCAGTCCCACCTTAATTTCTCCATGTACTGCAGTCAAACTGTTTGATGTCCTCATCAGTAATGTCTCTTTCTCTTGTTCTATCACAAAACAAACAGTGGTAACAATAGGTTGTATGGTTTATGAGGCCTCAAGGACTTCCCTGGCCCACAAGTCATAAAGAGGTAGATCAACCCTGACACCGAGATTTTTTTATTCAATAATGTTTGGCCTATATGAGTTTCTTTTTCAACCTATGTAGGGTACCATTTATATTTAAACACTTAATCTGTTGCCAACTCATTTTTTCTTTAATGAACCCAGCTCTAGTAGGGTTATAATGTAGGAGGAAATAATACTGCCTCTGGTCATCTTCAGTCAAGTTCTGTACAAAAATGTTAATGTAAAAAGGATATTTTTGTCGCTCTTGATTCTTCATGAAATATTTTACATAGGACTAAGTTTGATAAGGCCCTCAATGGGCTTTACCTATTGTTTGCTTGCATAAAAATACTTATAAGAGGCATGTGGTAATACCTACATAGATTGGGTCATATTTGCATTCTTCACTAACAGACCCTATAAATTCCAACTGACATTTTCTCATAAAACCAGGGTGACTTGTATGCATCCTCCTTCAAGGCATCAATTTCTCAAGGCTAAAATTTGAAAATAGGTCCAAGATGTTTAGACATCCCACAGAATATCCGAATATTTCACAAAAATGTCAGCATCCTTAGATATTGTCTACTCTACAGTGGTTCCCCTATGACTGGATGTTATTTGGACCCAGTGCACAGATTTCAAGGGTACCTGCAGGGTAATGGCCCATACATTTAAATGTATTTCCTTCATGACTTTCAGGGAAACTAAATGGGCTGTAAAATAACACATGGAAAACTACCAGGAGTTCTGATTCCTGTTGATCTTTGTTATATATTTCTTTCCACATTTGTTGTCTGCTCGATGGCAGACTTATCTCCAGCCAATCCTGCTTTTCCCACTAAATTGTCTATTAAGGAGGCCACTATGTAGATTTCAACTGTCAGTATAAATTGTCCTGAGCCTAGTCTTGTGAGTTAGTACTATCCATACCACTGTTAACTTAGACCATTATTTACTTTTTTTCTACTCCCTTTTCCAGCTATATGGCACCTGTGTTCATTGGTATTGGTACAGCTACCCTTCAGATTTGCTTTGATTCTTAGTATCATTTGTTTACCAGTTATCTAGAGGATGGCTTGTATCCTTTCTAGTACATAATCTTGCTTATCTCTTGGTTCAATCACTGAGAGATGCTCGCTGGCTTAAAAGATATTGAACCTAGAATGCAACAGTCTTCATGACATTTGTTACGGGTCTCACATAAATCACATCTAATTGCTGTATGTGCTCAATTTACCTTTGTAAAATTGAGTCTATGCTATACCACAAAGAGGTTTGTAAAGAAGGCCTTCACTCAAGCCCTTTTGGGGTACTCAGTTTTGACAGTAACAGATTTAGAGTGCTATGAAAGTAGTTTCTGCAATGCTTTATACACCTCTCACAGTTAATTTTCTAAATTCCTGGTAATCCCAGATATTAAAAGAAACAGGGGTAGTGGGTCACACAGCTGTGTATCCTACCCTACAGTGAAATGAGCCTATTCAAAATAATCTTCAGTCTGTTTGTTCTAACTCTACATGGTACTCTTCTTTATCAGGTTATACAGAGGATGGGTCGCTTGGGCAAAAGGGGTATGAAATTATTCCAGTATACACAAAGCCACCCAAATACCTCTATTTTCATTACATTTATAGTCACTAACTTTTGTAAGATCAAATTGCTAAATCTTACCAGATGATAATACCTCCAAGAAATTCACAGGTATGTCTGGAGCTAGTGCCTTGCACAGATTGGCCTCCCATTGCTGTTTCTTGAGATGGACCTGCATATCCTTATATACTTTTTTAAATCTGTGAAAGACTCAGATGTTTGTACCATGTCATCATATGACAAAACCATTTGCAGAGGATGGGCAGGACAAGGCAACAACAGTTACAAATGCAACCTTAATGAATGTTTGAGTCAGTGTTCTATTGCTGCGAAGTGACACCATGACCAAGGCAATTAATGTAAAAGAAAGCCTTTAACTGTTCCTTTCTTACATTTGCAGATGTTTAGTCCAGTGTCAAAGTGGTTGGAAGCATAGTGGCACAAAGGAAGATACGGTGCTGGAGAAGTGGTTGTAAATATGTATCCTCTGGCATTAAGAAGACACTGACTGGGACTGGCTTGGGCTGTTGAAACCCTAAAGCTCTTCCTCCAACAGTTTCTCCAACAAAGCCATAGCTCCTAATCTGTCTTGACTAGTGTGCATTTAAGTATATGATCCTATGTCCTTTATTATTCAAACCACCACAGAGAAGCACTCTAGAAGTCTGTTGTCTTCTGTTTTGGGTGTCACTTTATCTTAAAAGTTTACAAATAAAGGAATATTAAGGTCAAACATAAACAAAGTCTCATATAAAATGTAAGGGCTCCATCTGATTATTGCCATTGTTTCATCCACTGATCAAGATATGGTAGAAAATATAAACAGGACATGCTATCAAATTTAATTAATTTTCTATAACCCCATGTCTTTCTCTTTGAGCCATTATATTTCCATATCCTGGACCTCTTCCACAAGTCCACTATACAATCCTCTATGTCTGATGAGTTCAGAGGGCCTGAATTAATCTGCTCAGCCCTACTGACCAGAGCCCAATTGGATTATGTCCCTGCCTGTCCTTGCTGTACTTTCTGGCTCCCTCGGTTTCAAGTAGGCCTATTTTGACACTGTGGCTGTAGCGGTAGCTGTTGCCTCCTCATTCTGCATTTCTAGTGTTGGAGGAAAGCTCCTGGCAGGGAAAATCATCTCCACCAGTAGCACAACTTTCAACTAGAAAAAAAAATAGTCTATGGATATAATTATCAACTCCTAGAAGAGACCTGAATGTCTTCACCTGTATAGTACTATCACAGGTCTTTTCTACGAGCTGTTCCTTGGGCTTTAAAGCCATCAAAGCTCTTTCAGTCAGATTTTTGGCTTCCTTTAACTTTTTTTCTTAGTAATTGTAGATCTACAAAAATCTAGCCATATTTATCAAGACATTTTCCTCTGCTTTTCTTCTCTTTCTTTTTTTTTTTAATTCTTCATCTTTTGTCCTTCTTAGGTTGATGTTTTGTATTGGACACTTTTTACATGCTATTCTAAGCCACTGAGATCTGCCAAAGCCTTTTCCTACCTTATAAAGACTTTAATTCATCAAAACCTTTAAAACTCCATGTTAGCCTCCAGGTCCAAGCTTAATCAACCTTAAAAAAACAAAAACAAAAACAAAAAACTCTGTAAACAGAGTTCTCTCTTTCCCAGAGAACTGCAGTTTAAACACAGCTTTCTAACTACTAGTTCCCTCAGTAGGTGTCTGTCCCTCTTTTACAGTCCTCCAGTTCCTGCTGTTTGTGGTGAATCTCAAACAGAGGTAATGGCATGTACATATTGGTTTTAGTAAAACAGTCCATCAGGGTCTGATTTTACACAAACTGTTTCAAGTTATAGAGTCTTTGCCTTAAGAAAGGGTGTGCATAGTTAAGTTACTGAGTTTGTTTTGCCTTGACAGACATAAAACTAATCCCATCTACTCCCATGTTCCACAGTCTGACAAGTCTTGCAGTGACACTGGCTTTCATGGTTTACGTAAAAAGTCTTCTCTAATTCCATCATTTCAGTCCATCATGGTTTTCTTCTTAGCTTAGATTATTACACAGAACCATTCCTTGCAAAGAACACCTATCTGAAAGTTAGATCACAGATTTTACCTTTTTCTATTAAAAGTTGAAACTTTCATGTATATTCTATCACCTTTACCACCTCTCATCCTTCCATTTATTTAATTTATTTATCAGAGGTTAACAGGGAGGGTGCAAGCTGCATCTGCCTCTGTTGTAATTTTTTCTTTATACAAACAAGTTTCTGCTTTTTCACTCTCTTGGTCCCAGATGCAATTCGAACTATAAATACCAGTAGACAGACAACACCCTCATCTAATTTTCAAAGATTTCAACTCCTATGCTCTAATCATAAACACCAGAAAATTCTCTCTTAATCTGGTGGTTGAATTATTTTCTTTTACAGAAGTTCGAATATGAGATATCTTGCATATAAAACATTTACATTATACTTCATATCAGTACAAAATTATAGTTATGAAGTGTGATCCTTTGCATATGCTTGGCCCAGGGAAGGGCACTATTAGAAGGTGTGGCCTTTTAATTGTGTCACTGTGTGGTTGGGCTTGGACACTCTCCTACTAAGTGCCTGAGGATGCTGAGTCTGTTCTGGCTTCCTTTGGGTGAAGATGTAAACTCAGCTCCTCCTGCACCATGCCTGCCTATATCCTTGGTACTGCAATGCTCCTGCCCTGACAATAATGAACTGAACCTCTAAACCTGTAAGCCAGCCCCAAATAAATGTTGTCTTTTACAAAACTTGCATTGATCATGGTGTCTATTCACCACAATATGATCCTAAAACAGAATTTCGTACCAGGGACTGGGGTACTGCTGTGGTAAGCCTGACCAAGCTTTTGTTTGGAAGAATGTGGATTTTGGGACTTTGGATTTGGAAAGCAATAGGATGCTTTAAGTGGGGCTTAATGGGCTATCTTAGTAGGAATGTGGAAGTCTTTGTTACTGAGAGTGATTTGAATTGTGCACGCCTGGCCCAAGAGGTTTCAGAGAATTTCTGTAGGTGCTGTAAAGACAGCTTTTGTGGTATTTTGGTGAAGAATGTGGCTGCTTTTTCCCCTTGTCTGAAAAGTTGGCCTGAGGCTAAAATGAAAAGACTCTGATTAATTCAATAGACAAAGGAAGTCTCAGAAATACCCATCATAGATTTTTGTTCTCTGGTTAAATCTTCTGAAGAGCATTTTAATGAAAAGGGGAAGTTGAAAAAGGAAAAATACAAAATTTATGGTTTGAGTATTAAAGGGACACCCGGAAGTGAAATGGAGCTGAATCCTGTGTTCAAGAACATTAAATTTATTTAATTGAGTAATGGCCTTGTGGCTATACCCAACCCAGCCAAGTTAGCTCTAGGCAACGTAGTGCAAATTTTTAATCCCAGGAGACAGGCTTACAGATCTCTAAATTCAAGGTCAATCTACAGAGCAAGATCCAGGACAGCCAAGTTAGAGTTAGAAAAGAGGAAGCTAGTGATAATGCAGTAGAACAAGGGGGCATCTTCCATGTCCTGCATGCAGCAGAATTCAGCAACTTCAGCCATGTGTCTCTGGCTTTATATTCAAGACGAGAATGAGAGTACTGGGACAATTGATGCTGGTTAGCTGGAGTTAAGAAAGAGATCAGCATCACTGAGGTGAAATATACTGGTAAGTGTATTTTGAGAGCGTTGTTCCAGAGATGCCAAGGTTGTACCTCGTGCTGTGGCTGGACTTGTTAATATGTAACAGTTACCCAGGAGGTACTGATTTTGTAGGCATTAAGGGTTCATGAAGAGAAAATGAGGCTGGGCACTATCAGAGACCATTGAAGGCAAGGGTGAATGTGTACCCTCAGTTGCAATTGATGGCTCAGGACTGAAGGGCTCAGGCAAAGTAGGTAAGTGTTAGCACCATCCAGAGAGTCTAGGAGACACTATTGGTGAAGCCTGGATGCAATGGAAGACGCCAGTCCATTGAAAACACCAAGAACAACAGCAAGATTGTAGTGTGCATCAACCTGAAGTTAAACTGCTACAGAGAGCAGAGTTGAAGAAGTGAAGCCAGCCCGTTGGAGAATCATGTGGTGATTCAAGACATTGAAACAAGCTATAACATTGAAGCTGCCTTGGAGACCCAAAGATGTCAAAGATGCCAGCATCAAGGGATATCTGATGAGGAAAGCTTCTAACAGGGAGTGGAACCAGCTCAGGAGAAAGAAATTTGTTTTAATCAACAAAGCAATTCATTTTGAGTTGTTTACTTTCTGTCCTAAGGAGCTTCCATGAAGGATGGATTGTTTCCATCATGGAGGAATCTGCTACCCAACAGGATTCACAGCCTGGCAAGACTAAAGATTATGTTTGTCCTCAAGTAACTCCCAATACTTTGAAAGTTTCTAGGTTGGTAACCAGTTTAGATTATCCATAGTCTGGGACTCAAGATCTGTAGAGTAACCAAGAGCATTTGCAAAAGCCTGTAATGCTGGAGAGACCATGGGACCTCACTGGGCAACCTCCCCCAAAATATAGGAACTCCATCCCTATTTCTCACACTGCCTTGGTTTTCTTTTGTTTCCTTTAGTTTTGTTTTTTCTTAGCCTGTGGTGTCTAGAAGACACATTCCCCACCCGCAATAGAGGTTAATTCCATTTAAACTATATTTATATGTATGTATTTTAGGAAGTATCTACAAGTGTAATTTTTATTGCTTTTACTGATCCCTCATATCCTTCACCCCATGTAACTTTTTCTTTCTGTTCTGTTATTTCTCTTTACCCCTTTATAGAACTGGATTCTACTTTCCTTCTCTTTAATATACTCAGACCACCCTGCTAATTTTCTGGCTTTGTGGGTACTACAAATGAAACTTACATATTGGAAGATTCAAAGCTAACATCCATTAATGATCTAAAAGATGAGGCATTTATATTTCTAAGTCTGCATTACCTAACTTGAAGTATGACCTATTGATGGATCATGTGTTAAATGAGATTATAGAATTTTGGGAATCTCTGCAATGATTTCTATAGTGTCTGTATGATTTGGCAATCCTCTGTGCAGTGGATAAGTATTTCTCTTTCCCCATATTCTGATGAGGATATGTAGTCTTTTGTTTTGTTTTGTTTGGTCTGAGCCAAGTTCTCCCTTTATAACTCTGGCTGGTCTAGAATTTGCAATGTAGAAGAAGCTGAGCTCAATTTCACAGACAACAACCACTCACTGGCAATGAGTAACATGGTTGAGATGTGTCTCACCATGCCTGTTCATTTCAATTTTTTTGTTGTAACTGTTGTGACTAGGGTAAAGTAAAATCTCAAAATATTTTCTTATATTCCCTGGATATCTAACAATATAGCCTATTTTTGGAATGTTTTTCAACTATTTGTATTTTTTTTGAAAAGCCCCTCTTGCTTTTTATTTTCATTATTTTTGTCTTTTGGATATTTTATGTATTTACATTTCAAATGTTGTTCCCTTTCCATCTCTCCTCTTCTGCTAGTATGAAGATGCTTCCATTCCCATCCACCCACTCTCAATTCAACACCCCTGGCATTACCCCACACTGGGGAAAACAGCCTACATAGTACCAAGGACTTCTAATCCTATTGATGCCAAACAATGCCATCCTCTGCTACATATGACACTGAAGCCTTGGGACCTTCCATGGGTAGTCTTTGGTTGGTGGTTTAGTCCCTGGGAGCCTTCAGAGTTCTGTTTTGTTCACGTTGTTCTTCCTATTCAGTTGCAAACCCCTGCAGTTCCTTCAGTCCTTTCTCTAACTCCTTGCTTGGATCTCCTTGCCCAGTCCATTGGTCAGCTGCAAGCACCCTAAGCTGTATCATGTAAGGATATGGCAGAGCCTCTCAGGAGAAATCCTGTCAACATGCCCTTCTTGGCATCAGCAATAGTAACTGGGTTTGGTGGATGCATATGGGATGGAACACCAGGTGGGTCAGTCTGGATAGTCTTTCCTTCAATCTCTGCTCCAGCATTTTTTTTTCCTGCATTTTCTCCCCAGAGTATTTGGTCCACATTTTGGTCTTTATTCTTCTTGAGTTTCATATGGTCTGTGAAATTTTTTTTGGCTATACCAATCTTTGGGGCTAATATCCACTTATCAGTGAATACATACCATGTATGTTTTTTGTGTGATTGGGTTAAGTCACTTAGGATAATGTTTCACTAAGTGGAGGACTGTTCCTCTATCTCCACATTCTTCCCAGCATCTGTTGTCTTCTGAGGTTTTGTTCTTAGCCATTCTGACTTGGGTGAAGTGGAATTTCAAGGTTGTTTTGATTTGCATTTTCCTGATGACTTGTAGGGAGCCGTATTATATTTGGGCCTGGCCGTTTTGTGACTGTATAGCTCAGAATGCCTACGTGACTCTTGGCTGCATGGCCACAGATGTTCAAACCTGAAATGACTGCCACAAAGTCATGAGATTGTTGATCAAAAGCCTTTCCCATGAATTTACAGCACAAGAAGATAACAACCAGGGAATGCTTAAGCCTGAGCAATTACCAGATGTCTCCTGAGCAAACACCAGGTGTCTCCACCACATGACCTCTTCACCTCCTGCTATCAGAGTACCCTCGTCCCTCCTTCCTTTGTGTTTCACACAGGATACTCCCCCTATCTGAACACCTTATAAGCCATTAACACTCACCCCAATAAACAAGGAGACCTTGACAAAAGAACCTTGCTTGGTCTCCTTCTTTTCTCCTACCCACTTGACACTCAGTTAGAGCCTCTTCGGGACCCTGAATAACTGAACCCGCTGGACGGGTTAATGACTAAGAATGTTGAGCCTTTCTTTAGGTGATTCTCTGCCATTTGATATTTGTCAGTTGAGAATTCTTTATTTAGCTCTGTATCCTATTTTTTTTTTAATAGGATTACTTGGTTTTCTGGAGTGTAACTTCTCGAGTTCATTAGCCTTCTATCAGATTTAGGATCGGTAAAGATCTTTTCCAAATATGCAATTTTATGAGGTCCCATTAGTCAACTTTGATCTTAGAGCATAATCCGTTGGTGGTCTGTTCAGGAAATTTTCCCTGTGCCCTAGTGTTTGAGGCTTCCCCCAACTTTTCCTTATATTCGTTTCACTGAATCTGGTTTTATATGGAGGTCTTTGATTTAATAGGAGTTGAGCTTTATAGAAAGAAATAAGAATGGGTTGACTTGCAATCTTCTACAGGATAACCTCCAGTTGAACCAGGAACATCTGATGAAAGTGCTGCCCTCCTCCCCACATTGGATCGTTTTTCTAAGATCCTTTTTCAAAGATCAAGTAACCATGGGTGTGTGGGTTCATTTCTTGGTCTTCCAGTCTATTCCGTTGATCTCCTGCCTGTCTCTGTACGAATACTATGCAGTTTTTTGTTGTTGTTTTGTTGTTGTTGTTTTTTTAATCACTATTGCTCTGTAACACAGGCTGAGGTCAAGGATGGTGATTCCCCCAGAAGTTCTTTTATTGTTGAGAATAGTTTTCACTATCCTGGGTTTTGTTGTTGTTGTTGTTGTTGTTGTTGTTGTTGTTATTCCAAATGATATGCAAATTGCTCTTTCTAACTCTATGAAGAATTGAGTAGGAAATTTGATGGTGATTGCATTGTATCTATAGGTTTCTTTTGGCAAGATGAGAATTTTCCTATATTAAATCTGCCAATTCTTGATAATGGGAGATCTTTCCATCTTCTGAAATCTTCTTCAATTTCTTTTTTCAGAGACTTGAAGTTCTTATCATACAAGTAAACATACATTGTTTACTCACTTGGTTAGAATCACAATGTATTTTATATTATTTATGTGTATTGTGAAGGGTGTCATTTTTCTAATTTCTTTCTTGGTCTGGTTTTACTTTGAGTAGATGTAGGCTACTGTTGTTTTTTCGTTCATTTTATATCAAACCGCATTGTCAAAGTTGTTTATCAGGTGTAGAAGTTCTCTGTTGGGATTTTTGGGGTCATTTAACTATACTGTCATATCCTCTGCAAATAGTCAAAAATCAAAAATTTTTTATTTTTTTTTTCAATTTATATCTCTTTGGAGTTGAGTTTTGTACATGGTGAAAGATGAGGATCTACTATCATTCTTCTCCATATAGCTATCCAGTTTGATTCCCACTACTGTGATTGATGGAGTTTTTTCTCCCATGTATATTTCTGTCTGACTTATAAAAAACAAACAAACAAAAACAACAACAACAACAAAACACTTGAGGCTATAGGAATCTAAGATTAGCTGCGTAACTTAAATTCTATCAAATTATATAGTATTCTGTTTTTATGGCAAAATGCTGCTGTAATTCTTGAATAATTTGAAATCTGGGACAATGATGTAGTCATAGTTTTTTCTTATTGTTCAGTTTTGTTTTTTTGGGGTTTTTTTTGGGGTGGGGGTAACTTGGGTATCTGTGGTTCAAAATGAAATTTGTGTGAAAATAGCACTGAGACATTTATTTGAACGGCGATGAGTTTGTAGACCAGTTTTGGTAGCATTTACATTTTTACCATCTTAATCCTCCCAACCCACGTACATAGGAGATGTTTCAATTTCTCTTCTCGTCTTCAGTTTCTTTATTGTCTTAACATGTTCATTGTAAAAAGTCATTTACTTCCTGGGTTTGATTTCTTAAAATATTTTTAGATTATTTTGAATGGGATTATTTACCCCAGTTTGTTTTTGGTATATTTGTTGTTTGTAAAAAGGAAGGCTACTGATTTTTATGTGTTGATTTTATATCCTGCCCCCATTTCTTCCTCTCTTGTCTTATTGCGCTAGCTAAGAATTCAAGAACTACATTGAACAGAATGCACAAGAACAGACATCCTTGTATTTGCACCTGATTTTTGTAGAAATGTTTGAATTTTTATTTATTTAGTTTATGCTTTGTTTGATCTTTCTGCATAATGCCTTTACTATGTTAAAATATATTTCCTAACAGGTAATTCTATAATAAAGATATATTAGGTTTAATTTTCTATTTATTTTTTAAATTTTTTTATCAGTTTTCTGAAGGGTGTTTTCTTTGTTTAATAAGACAATCATACGGTTTCTGTACTTGAATAAAACTGTGTGGGGTATTATGTTTATTTTAGTGATTTACTTAGTAGGATGAAGCTTACTTGATTACTATAGAAAATCTATATATGTGTTATTGAAATTTGTTCACAGATATTTTGCTAGTATTTCTGCATTAATTTGTGTCAGGGATATTGGCCTATAATTCTCCAATTTTGTTAGAACTTTTGACATATTTGGAATTGTTTCCTAATTTGTTTTAATTAAGTATCATTGGAATGATATTTGTCATTTTTCGAAGGACACACTTTTGAGAGAGAGAGAGAGAGAGAGAGAGAGAGAGAGAGAGAGAGAGAGAGAGAGAGAGAGAGAATATTTTATTGGAATGCTGGGATTTCTACAGCTGAACATTATTTATTGGTTGAGATTCCCTTTCTAAGTTTCTTGCGATCTTTATTTTATCTTTCCTTTCTGATTCTCTCTCTCTCTCTCTCTCTCTCTCTCTCTCTCTCTCTCTCTGGTTTAGATTTTTTTTCTGTGTGTTTTTTTTTTGTTTTTTTATTTGATTTTGTTTTTGTTTACAGAAGTTTTTTAAGTATTCAACAAGAACCTGATCCACAGCATGGTTGAGATGTCAATTTCTCTCTCTCTCTCTCTCTCTCTCTCTCTCTCTCTCTCTCTCTCTGTGTGTGTGTGTGTGTGTGTGTGTGTGTGTGTGTGTGTGATTATATCAGCTATGTAGGTTTTCTCCTTTTAGGTACAGTCTGGTACCTGGCGAAGTAGCCTGAAACCTATGCCAACTCGCAGTGTAGGATCCTGTGTTATAAGGTCAAATGGGAAAAATTCATGATCAAATAGAGGGCTCTAGTATAATCCAAACAAAGGTAAAGACCTAGGTCTCTCAACTGCATAAGAGTAGTTTGTCTTTTCTGGATGTAGCCATACCTAGAGCTTTGAAGTAAATTGAATGGAGGGGGTCTTATGAGTGAACATACAGTTAGATTACATGGGCTCCCGTTTTGTGAATCATTATGAAAGACACTGGTGGTGAGGATATCTTGCAAGTCATGATTGGGATTTGTGCTCAAAGAAGAAGTGGAAAGCCCTGCCCATAGCTGAAGAGTTTGGGGCAATCTGTATGGAACGGTAAACAGCTACCTTTCTTTTCTTTAAAGAGAACAAATTCGGTTCTTGACAATAAACTAGTTTAGTAAATATTACTTTCTAATTAAAAGCTAGTATTTGACTGGAATAGAGAATAAAATACAGTGATATTTCTGAGGCAGAACTAAACTGTCGCTCTGATTCCCACAATGTTCTAGCTAGACTGATTTATGTATACAGTTTTGTTCAATTATTTATTACATCCTTTTTTAATTACTTAAATATTGTATGTGCATTCACATATATATTCATGTACTTATGCCATGGAACAGATATGGAGATTAGAACACAATTTTGTGAGAGCTAGTTCATTTTATCCACTATGTGGGGCCCAGGGATCAAATTCAAGTTGCCAGACTTGATGCAAACCATTTCAACCCATTAAGCCATCTTGCTGACCTCCTATTTGCAGTTTTCTATAATTATTACCAAAAGGTAGTGGTATTTGCATCCAGTGATTCTCAGAAGAAAATTGACTAAGTATCTGAACAATTATGGCAGACAACATCATATAGAATAAGAAAGTAGACATGTAGCATAAAAGACAAAAAAAGATTTTGATTTCCTGAAGATCATACAGGAGGCCCAAAGGCTAATATTAGACTTCTGATTTTAAATTTACTGTCTTTTCTACCATGCAATATTTTATCTTTTCTTTTCTGTTTGAATTCACCCAAAGTACTATCTCACTAACACACAGTAGGTAATTCTGTGATTGAACCTCGGTCTTATTATCTTCTCATCCGTGTGTTCCTTGAGAAGTAAAGGTATGTTTGGAAAGTAAGCATCTTGGTCTTGCAGAGTTCTGAACATGGTTTTCTCTGTATGAGAGTTATATAACTCAATGGCCCTTCTCTTATTTATAATTCCTGTTACTTTTAATCTCAGTTGAAATTAAGCTTCCTGAAAAGTGAACTTGAAAACTAGTGTATTTTATCTCTTTACCTACTTTTCAAAGAAAATCTAAAATTGTTAAAAATTATATAAGTGGTGTGTGTGTGTGTGTGTGTGTGTGTGTGTGTGTGTGTGTGTAAGTATGTTATGGTTCCTGTACCTGAAAGTGTGGACACTTGTATCAGTGCATGCATGTAGAGGACAAAACAGTATGTCAGGGGACTATTGAATATGTAGGTGACAGGTTGAAAACCTGCTGAAATTATTTCCTTTACACAGAATATTTCAGTGAGTGAAAAATTGAGGATTTAAGCAACAGTTGATGGCCATCAAGTTCTAATCATCTACCATTCACCACCGCCCAGTGCTGGAGCTACAGTTACATAGACATGCACAGGATTTACATGAATAATAGGTATTTGAACTCTAGTCTTCATACTTACTTCCATCTTATTTCATGAAGTTCTTTATACCAGCATGTACAGCTGAACTTATATCTTGTATATTTTATTGCATCTAATGAAAATTTATTATATCTGTATAATAAGAGAAAGGGTGAGAAATGGAGGGAAATAGTCAACAAGTTGATGTCCATTTTGGTCTAATCTGGAATAATAATGCAGAGGTGTGAGTATTGACTAATATAAAATTAGTTCAAGACATTCATTTAGAAAAAACATCTGGTTCATGTCAAGAAATGTAGATATTTTAATCCCACATATACACAGGCATATTTTTTACTCATACACCTCCATACACCAATTTTAAAGTTTGTGCAGCCTCTTTGTTATTATCTCTCTATGAAGAAATAAATTGCCTGTTCTCAAACAATGCTTGAACAGCAGACATTTTGTCACCAACATATTCAAGAGCAGCAGCTGCCTACTTAAAGATTGCAATCTTCCTTCCTCTAATTTAAGCAAGATGGCCTGCTGTTCTACACACAAAGCAACTTTCTTTTCACTACTTGGAAAATAAAATAATAGAGATTTTCTGGTGTATTCTTCGTAGTAATTCCAAGAGTGAAAAGAACCGAGGCACTACAGGCACATAGGAATCCTTCAGAACAAAATGGCATGTGCCAGTGTAGATAGTCTTAAAACTAAGTGTCAGGGTGTGAAAAGAAGAAGCATTATCGAGGGTTTATTGTATATTGGTCACTGATACAAAGGCTTTTCATTCACTGACACCTCAGTCCTGTGAAAATTGACAGTTATTAGCCTGCAGCAGATGGGGAACCTGGGTGAAATGGGTATTTATGGGAAGTCATAGAGGTAGCACTATGTAAGCAGAAGTCCTATTGTGGCAATCCTTTTAAAGCCACATCTAAAAATAATTTGCTATACAAAAGAACATTTGCGTGTCATAGGAAAGGGAAGTTTTGCGTGTTGAAAGTATAAATACATAATTATGGTTAATTTTCATTGTCTGCTTGATTGGACTAAGAAGAGTAAGGACATAAATGATGCACATCTCTGATAATAGTTCCCAAACTGGTAAACTTGGGTGAAATGACTTTGCTTGAATGTTATCAACATGACTGCACTAACTGGAGACACATATTTCAAATATATATATATATATATATATATATATATATATATATGAGAAAAGTGTACCTGAAGAGAGCACAGCATATGAGAGCATGTGCTATTTTTCCAAAAGACTTAAGTTCAGTATCCATCACCTATGCTACATGGCTCACAACCACCTGTAAGTCTAACTCCAGGGAAACTTACTCTTGATCTCTGCCAGTCTCTGCACTAACTTGCACATAGCCACACAAAGATGTACACAGACACATAAATAAAATAATAAAAATACTCTTTATAAGGGGCAAGAGAAGAAAAGCTACTGGCATCTTCACTTCTCTTTTTCTCTTTCCTTAGCCATCCAGGGGTAAGCAAGCAGGTTCAAACTGCTACTACTGCAGACAGAAACTCTTTCACCCACCATGCCTTTTTATCCTGATAAGCTCTAAAGCTGTGAATGAAAATGGATCTTTTCTCTATAATTTCTTAATGCCAATTATTTGCTTATAGCAAGAAGAAATGTGACTAATAAAGTCAATGAGAATCATAGGTATGGGCTACGGAAGCAGTAGGCATAGAGCTTGCCTAGCATGAAGAGTACCCTTTGTTTGTTTATTAGCATCTTATAAACTGCACATGTTATATACACCTAAAACACCAACATTGAAAGCCAAAGTTGAGAGGGGAGAAATGGGTCCAGGTGCATTTTGTAATAAAGGGCCATTTTGATATTATAGTTTAGTTTGTTTCTGCTTACTATAAAATTTAAGTTTCCATTTCCTGTAACTTGGGCTATGTCTTACCCCAGTAACAATAGGATGTACTATAAACCAACCCTCAAAACTCATCTATTCTTAAAAAGGTTCTGTACCCATTGTTCTAACAATCATTTTTCTTAACTGCTTAATCTTGTTTCTGTTACTGTGGTTATCTGTAAAATTTCCCAACATATGATTTTGCCCTATAAACGAGGTACAGGGAATAGGCTTGAGACTGGTCTTGTAAACTACACCATGAAAGTGGTCAGCTGTCAATTCTGATGTGTATATGGTCAATGTTCACTTTAATTTGGCCATAATTTGGGTTGGTGATCCTTCTCCTGAAGTCTATGGGCTTAACTGATGACCTATTACAAATGCAAGTTTAGTATTAGCTACTTAGCAAGGAGGGCCTGACAATAAAATAAACAAATAATAATAATTACAAAAAATAACACATTGTAAAAAGAATAAAAGAACCAAAGGAAAGCAGATTTCCTGAGTATCTAATTCTTCCAGAATCTATGCATGAATAAAGATGAAGACAGCAGGAATTACAAAAGCTTAAAAGTCAGAGGGGAAATTAAGTTTTAATCATAAAATTGTAGAGAAGTTGTCCTTTGACTTAGACAAGAGCATATTGAAGATGCTTGAAATCTTATAAAAATTCTCAAGGAGTTAAAATGGCAGTATTATTCTAAGTAGTTAAATGCTTAAAATGTTTTAGCAGAAATTCCTATTAAGAATCACATTCAGATTTCTTAAAAGCTGAATATTTCAGAAAAACATAGCCTAAAAAGCAATCTGCCCACAGAACAAGAATTGTGAATTAAATGCATTTATTCCTCAACATGAAAGCCAGAATTGCAGTCACAGTGATTTAACAAATACTAGAAATTCTCAGTCGCAACTTACTGTGGCTGTTTCATACATATTTTGAATTTTGATTGCAGTAGTAATACATTTAGTGCATCCGAATATGATTTGCAATTAGTTTAATAATATAATAGACTAAAGAATGGAGGAGGAGGACCAGTGTATGGAGCTGAAGACATGGTTCAAAAGTTAAGAGCACTTTCGGTTCTTCCAGAGGTACTAAGTGTGGTTCCCAGAGATCATTTCAACAAATAGCCAAAGCCACCTACAATTCCAGTAAGAAGAGTTTTCGTCATCTTCTTCTGACCTCCATGCAATCCATACTGCAGATGTACACACACACACACACACACACACACACACACACACACACACACACACACACAGAGAGAGAGAGAGAGAGAGAGAGAGAGAGAGAGAGAGAGAGAAACTTAAATATTAATAAATAAAAATCGAAAGACATTTTATATTGGCCAAAGTGGGATATTGAGAAACATGAAATTAGAGTAGTACCTTAAAACATTTTTCAACTTCTTTAGGACTACATTGTACCTACTGTGCCAAATACAACTGGATAACCACCCTCATTCATCTCACTTATAACACAAACCTACTAACATTGAAAACAGTGTCTACAACTAGTCTAAATAATATTTTTGATCCAACTACTTCTATCTTAAAATTAGTAATCTAACAAAAAGAGGGAAATTTTTATATAACATAGTTGAATGAGGAAAAATGAAAATAAGTGGCCTATGGTAACCCTTTCCTACCTAAAACAGAAACAAACAAATAAGCATAAGAACAAAGAGCCCCAAATGGGAGGCCTTGAACCTAATTTTAGCAGGTGTAAGGAAAAGTGTGACCAGATAGAACTGTGTAAACAACACTGTAGGAGCTCAGCATGGCTCCAATGAGACTTGTGTTTTGAATCCCAGAAATTATATGGAGAGTTCTAGGCTCACAGAGTCTATGGAACTGGACATCTGGATGAGACCATGTCTGTCTTAATGTTTAGGACACACTTAATATTATCCAGATAATAATTATGAAGCAATGATCTTCTCCATTGTAGAGTAGAATGAAATAAATAAAACAGATATTTAGTGTTTAATTTTGTGGACGACAAGGTTAATAAAATGCCATCGAATTAATGCAGGACATTAATTGCTCATTAATGTAAAAAAAATTCTTGACAACAAAACTAAGGAAGGCAGGTATATTGTCATTAACAGTTCAGTATAATAGACCACAATGGCAGAGAAGACACAGTGAAAGGCAACTGCTCAAATTGCATCTACAATCAGCAAGCAGAGAAATGAGTGTTGGTCCTCATCTCTCTTTCTCCTTTTTATTCAGTCCAGGACTCTTGAAAAGGGGCTACTCTTTCCATATCTTCCCATATATGTTAACCCTATCTAAAATTTCCTCATCAGAACTCTCCATATATATTTTTTACTCCTCAGTGAGTCTAGGTCCAGAATTAACAATATTAATGCCCACACAGGCCATGGACACAGATGATACTAATAGATATAATGTACAACTCTCACCATAGGAAAAATGATATCAAGGAAGACACAGATACCAACACATACCTGTACAGAATGCTAATCACACCCAAAGGAGGGAAGAGTCCCACAATGGGCTAACGGAAATAGCAGTAGCAAGGACAATTAGACAGATGAGCTATAGCTGGAAAAATTGTGATATGGGTTTTAAAGAAACGTCTGTAAGAGATTGTAACTAAGAATGAAATAGCAACTTAGGTCTCCCAACTTTTAGTTCATCCACTGTGGCTATAATAGAAAACATAAAGTAGATAATTTATAAAGAATACAAGTTTACTTCCTAGAGGCTACATCAAGAGACCAGCAGTTAGTAATGGCCTTCTTGCTCTATCACCTGGCAGAAATGTAGAGGATTGAAAAAAAAATAGGAAGAGCAAAGAGAAAAAAGCAAGCCAGGAGAGCAAACTGTCTCCTTTATCTTTCTAGAAACAACATTGATACATTCACAGGGATGGAACCTCCAAGATCCAGGCATATCCCACCACTTATGCAATGTCTAGCAAGTTTTAAACCTTCCCAGCAGTCATTTTCTCTGATTTTATCACAAGTATCACTAATGATCCTTTTGTAGCAAAGGCCTTTCCTAGATTGCACTTCAGACTTTGTCAGCTACTATGTATACCCACTTTAATGTCACTCGCATATTTCTAGGTGTTATGGCTATGTACTAGTCTGACTTACTTCATTTTGTCCATCTAGAAAACTGAGAGGTAGCAATTTATTTAAAAATAAATTTAGTTCATTATTGTTCCCAAAGCTAGGAACTCCAAAACCAAACACTGATAAATACTGGCAAATGATATTGTGGGTTTGTGTTGGAGTGGGGCAGGTGCATATACATCTGTTTATAGAAGTCAAAGGACAACCTTAGGTATTCTTGAAAATTCCATGATTCTAGGTGTCCCACGCAACCTCTCGCCAGCAAGAATACACAGGGACACACGAATCCTTACTGCAGCTAAACGTTTTTTGAATCTTAAGGAGAGGCGCCGCGAGCCAGCATGGCGCGGCTTATATACACCCTAGCACGGCGCATCCACACCTGATTGGTCACTTACCCATGATCTCATTAGGCACGCCCTGGAGTGGGCAAAGGCCTGGCACAAAGGCACTCTTGCACATGCGCACACAGTTAACTTCCTGAAAGGAAGTCGGCTGACGAGGCGGAGGCCAGCACCATCTTGTAATGGCAAAACTATCTCGGACTTCCACGTGGGGCACAGTGGAAGCCAGCGCCATCTTGTGGTGGCGAATGTTATTGCGGCCCTCTACATCTCCCCCTTATTGTATTAATTAATAACAATAAATTATTGTCTAGGCTGGTCTAGGTTCCTGCAGTTACGTCCATCTGCTGTGGCTCCTGTCTTAGGTCGTTCCTCTATGTCACAGCCTTATCCGTCAACGGGTAACCCTATCGCCACCGGGCCCCGTGTCTTAGATTGGTCTGTGCATGAGGAAAGTTGCCCGTCTCTGGATACTGCAGTGCTGCGTGACAGTAACTGTTAATGACCTAGGGTGAACTCTAAAAAGGGGCCAGCCAGAACATGAGTTAGTGGGGAAATCATGATCACCCTATTGTGTGCAATGAGGAAACCTCAGCGATGTAGAAGGGCTGATCAAAGAATCATTGAGTCTCTCTCATCCCAGTGCAATGGATCCACAGATCCATGGGGTGCAAGAGCAGAGAACTCAGATACTGACTAATTTTTGAAGATAGATAACCACATTTTAGGGGAGGCCCCTTGTTCAATGGCCACAAGTGCTTGAGTGATATTGGCCTTGTCATGTTTCTGTTGAGATCTGAGTTTGCAAACCAACCAGAGCATGAACACTAATCCACAGCATAGGGCTGCACCAAACAGAGCCACCCCATCCATTCTTTGAAGTACTAGGAATGCAAATCCAAAGAGGCAGTGTGAGGGCTAGAGGTAGTTTCCGAGGGATCCATCCGGGAGTCATTTCTAGGCGTCAGAATTCTCCGTGTCAGTAGTTCCGGTAGCCAGAATGGGTTGTCTTCTTCCTGCGGGAAAACACAAACCGCTCGCCTGGATCTTATTAAAATAGGATCCGGGCCTTTCCATAGACCAGTTAAAACATCTTTCCATTTTATCATCTCTTTTGGTCTATCAGGCTCTGAATAGTGACGTTCGACCACAGTATGGCCTTGGGCATCAAGATTTAAAAAATTAAGGGTGAAGAGTGCCATGGAAACAGCTACTCTTGGTACTGAGGGTAGAGCCTCCTCGACTCCCCCGTTTTGTTTAATTAAATAGGATGTGAGAGTGCGATGGGCACGTCCTACAATGCCCTGTCCCTGAGTATTATACGGGAGACCAGTCAGATGAGTCACATCCATCTGGTGGCAGAATTGTTGAAATTTTTGAGAAGTATAAGCTGGTCCATTGTCTGTCTTAAGGAGTTTGGGTTTACCCCAAGCACTCCACGCCTCGAGGCAATATTGAATTGCATGAAAGGACTTTTCTCCTGTTAGAGGTGTAGCAAACATGATGCCAGAGCATGTATCAATAGAAACATGCAGATACTGAAGTTTTCCAAAAGAAGGGATATGAGTAACATCCATTTGCCAGACCTGTAGTGGTCGGATTCCTCGTGGGTTAACTTTGACATGGGGTACAGACAGGAACTGACAACAATTTTGACATTGGGTAACTATCTCTCTAGCTTCTTTTCTAGTCAAAGCAAATCGGCGGCGTAACGTTTTGGCTGTCACATGAAATTGTCTGTGAAATTCTTTTGCTTCATCTAATTGGGGGGACAAGACAACTGCAATCACTCTTGTAGCTTTGTCCGCTAGGTCATTTCCGTGGGACATTGGACCAGAAAGGACCGAGTGAGCTCTAATATGTGATATGAATACAGAGGATCTCCTTCTGAGAAGGGTAGATTGAATTTGTTGAAAAATTTGAGCAAGTTTGCTGGAAGGCCTGATTAATCCAGCCACCTCAAGAACCTTAACTGCATTAACCACATAGGAGGAATCTGACACAATGTTAAGCATGCCTGGGAAGGTCTCGAGGACCTCTAGGACCACTAAACATTCCACAACTTGAGGTGAGGTTTCATTATACTGCTGAGATACTACCTTATTATTGACCACATAAGCACCTTTACCAGTTTTTGACCCATCTGTATACACTACAACCCCATCAACAAGTGGTTTCTGAGACATTATGTGTGGGAACACAATGGCTTGGCTTAAGGCAAATTGTAGAATCGGGTGTTATGGATAATGATTATCAATCTGTCCAGCAAAGGAAGTGACTAACACTGCCCAAGCATTTGAGGTATCAGCTAATGTTTGAACCTGAGTAGCTGTGTATGGCATTATCAAATTTTGGTGTTCTTTTCCAAAATGAATAGCAGCTGCCTTAAACCCGTGTAGTGCAAGCTGAGCAACCGCATCGGGCTACTAGTCAATAATCTTAGCGGGAGATGCATTGGGATGGATCCACAATAAAGGCCCATTTTGCCACAAGACAGCAGTTGGTAATTGCATAGTTTTGAAAACGCACAAATCAAAAGGTTTGGTTTCATCAATGCGCTGCAATTGAGCATCCTGTAAGGCTTTTTCTACAACTTGTAAGGCCTGGTTTGTGGCTGGCGTCAATGCTCTCGGAGAGGAGATATGAGAGTCCCCTTCCAAAATATCATATAAAGGTTTCAACTCAGCAGAGGAAATCTTTAAAAATGGTCTCAGCCAATCTATATCTCCCAATATTTTTTGGGAATCATTTAAGGTTTGTAAATGATCTCTGCGAATCTATAATTTCTGGGGAACTATTTTTTTCAGGATAAAAGACCGATCCCAGAAATGAGCCAATTTCTGCAATTTGAACCTTTTCTGTAGCGACTTGTAGTCCCCATTGTCCCAATGTTTTGATTAAGATGGGATATGAGGTCTGTAAGGTTGTTAAATCTTTATCACACATTAAAATATCATCCATGTAATGAGCCAGAAGCAAAGATGGAAATTGCTTCCTTATATGTTCAAGGGCTTGTTGCACATATAGTTGGCAAATAGTGGGGCTATTGGCCATGCCTTGAGGCAGGACCTTCCACTGAAATCTCTTCTCAGGTTCAAGACGATTAATAGCTGGCATAGTAAATGCAAACCTCTGTCTGTCTTGTGGACACAAGGGGATGGAAAAGAAACAATCCTTAATGTCTATAATTATTATCTTCCATTGCTTAGGTAAGGCGGAGAGTAAGGGTAGGCCTCGTTGGATCGAGCCAAATAAAGGCATCTCTGCATTATTGGCTCTCAAATCATGGAGAAGTCTCCATTTTCCTGATATTTTCTTTATCACAAAAATAGGAGTATTCCATGGTGAAATGGACGGTTCTAAATGACCAAGCTATAATTGTTCATTAACCAATTTAGTGGCAGCTTCTAATTTTTCAGAGGATAGATGCCATTGAGGAACCCATTTTTGCCTCCTCCGTGAGCCAGGGTATGGGCACAGAACCCTCAATGGCACCTAGGAAAAACCCAGGCCCTGCCTTCCTATATTACCTTCTTGTGGGACCGGTTCTAATTTTCCTTGTTCCTTTTTTCCTAATCCCTTCCCTTCCTCATAGCCCATTCTCTTCATAATCTCAACAGCTTGTCGAGAGTACTCGTTGGTCAATGTCAGTCCTAGACCCTGTAAGACATCCCTCTCCCAAAGGTTAACAGGAAGAGGGAAGACATAAGGAATAAACCTTCCTGATTGGCCTTCTGTAGCATGCCAGATCAAGGAGCGTGAGCTGATAGTGGGGCTGGCCTCATACCCTAGTCCTTGTAAGGAATGGGATGATTGAGTGACAGGTCGTGCCTTAGGCCACCAACTAGAAGAGATAATGCTTTTATCAGCCCCTGTATCTAGAATTCCCGTAAAAGTTTTCCCTTCTATATTCAACTCTAAAGAGGGTCTGGAATTAAGGTCCATCATTAAATAAGCAGAATCAGTGCCGGAAGAGCCAAACTTCGAGATGCTTCTAGGGACCCCGGAAGAAGGAAAATGATCATGTAAGCTTGGAAGAATAATCAACTGAGCAATCCTGTCACCTGAGGAGATGGAAAAAACACCTTGAGGGCAAGAGCAGAGAACTTGAAGTTCTCCCGTGTAATCGTGATCTATTATTCCAGGGTGAACAATAAGTCCCTTTAAGGTTAAGGAGGATCGACCCATAATAAGGCCGACACTTCCCATGGGTAGAGGGCCTTTGTAGTCAGTGGGGACAGGTTGCACACCCATCAGTAGCATTAATATGAATTGGGTGGTGGAAAAGAAGTTCACTCCTGCTGAGCCTTTTGTGGCTCTGTGAACCGTGGTGTCCGTCTGTTGTAAGCTGGAGTCCCATATGTTTTGGGGCCCTGAGACTTGGGGCCCAGATACCTGTTTTTTGGAGTGTTTTCACCCCCTTCTGCCTGGGGAGGCCCGGGCTGAATAAGCCTGCCTCTGATATCTTTAACTGAGCGACACTCACTAGCCCAATGATAGCCTTTCCCACACTTAGTACACAGTCCTGGTGCTCTCTTCTTTGTGAGGGCCTGACACTCCTTTTTCAAATGTCCTGGTTTGCCACAGTTATAGCAGACCCTGCGATCACCTGTACCTGAGCACTTTTGTCCCTGTAGGATAGCAGCCATGAGGCTGGCATTAGTAAGCGGGCCTCCAAGTTCTAGGCAAACTCTCAGCCAGTCCTGTAACCCTTTGCTCTTCCTAGGTGTAATAGCTGCTCTGCATTCCTGTGTGGCTTTCTCATAGACCAACTGTTCCACTAAAGGCATTGCCTGTTCAGGGTCTCCAAAGATCCTGCCTGCTGCCTCTGTCATCCTAGCCACGAAGACTGAGAATGGCTCCTGGGGGCCTTGTATAATTCTCGTTAAGTGTCCCCCAGACTCTCCCTTCTTGGAAAGTGCCTTCCACGCCTTAATGGCGGCAGCAGAGATTTGAGTGTATGCTCCCCAGTCATAGTTTGTTTGATTATTGGCATACTGCCTTTGTCCTGTTAGCAGATCAAGCGTCCAGTGTCTCTGATTGCCTTCAGCAATGGCATTGACTTTGGCCTGTGCCTGAGAGGCGTCATACCACAAGGCTTTCCATTCCATATATTGTCCCATATTAGGGAGCGTAGCCTTCACTGTTGTCTGCCAGTCTCCTGGAGTCATGGCCAGAGTGGCAAGCCTCTCGACTTGCGCCATAGTAAAATTGGCACTAACTCCATAGTTACGGACTGACTTGGCAAGTTCCTTAATTTGAACATATTCTACTGGTGCATGAACATGGCCTCCATCGGCGGCCTCAAACACCGGAAATGCCTGCTGTATCTTTTTCTGTTCCTCTTTAGTGAGGAAGGAATCTGAGTGAAATCTCTCCATATAAGATGCGCTGGGGCTTATAGGCCGGGAAACTGCATTGTTTCCACCTCCCACTTCCTTTTGTTTACCCAAGCTGTTACCTCGTTGTTCATCTGGGTAGTATCCTTCTTCTTCATAGCGAGCTGCCTCATCTTCTAAATCCTCTTCCTCAGAGGAGCTAAGCTCGTCTGTCTCTGAGCTATCAAGCTCTGAAGCCTTTAATTCTTTTACCGAATAAAGACTTCTCCTTTTCAAGACTTTTTTCTCCCTTCTCTGTTTTATCTCTCCCAGGGTGATTTTTTTCCTCAATCTCTCGCCTCCGCAGATCTGAAGTCTTTAGAGGGGACTGTCTGCTTATTATCTTTTTTCCTTGAGCGCTTTAATTTTTTTACCCAACCCTGTTTCTGACATGCTGCCTTGCACCTCCCCCAGCGCTCTCTGCTTTGCTATTAGAGCTGGGTGGCTCCCATGCGACCTCTGACGCTGTCTGGCAGTAGCTAGAAATTCAAAAGCCAATAGAGAAAGCACGAGGGCTGCCAAAACGATAATAAAAACTTCCGCCGCATCTAGCAGGGGAGTGAAGTGGAACAGGTCAAGGCTAAGCCTGTCTCTCAGGACCTTTCCCGCGGACTTTGGATTCTCTCTGTGGATGAAGGACCTCTCTCTCTCTCAGCACCTGGCGATGGTGTGGCGTCCCAGGTTCTCAGCACCAAATGTCCCGCGCGACCTCTCGACAGCAAGAATACATGGGGACACACAAATCCTTACTGCAGGTAAACGTTTATTGAATCTTAAGGAGAGGCGCCGTGCGCCAGCGTGGCACGGCTTACATACACCCTAGCATGGCACATCCACACCTGATCGGTTGCTTACCCATGATCTCATTAGGCACGCCCCGGAGTGGGCAAAGACCTGGCACAAAGGCACTCTTGCACATGCGTACACAGTTAACTTCCTGAAAGGAAGTCGACTGGCGTGGCGGAGGCCAGCGCCATCTCATAATGGCAATACTATCTCGGCCTTCCACGTGGGGCGCAGTGGAAGCCAGCGCCATCTTGTGGTGGCGAATGTTATTGTGGCCCTCTACATCTAGGATTTTCTAAACAATATCACTCAGTGATGTGGAGCTCTCTGGTAAGCCCCAGAGATCTCTCTCCTTTCCTAATGGTGGAATTGCTGTCTCAATGACCTGTTTCTTGGTTTGTTTGTTTGTTTGTTTTTTTTGTGTGTGGATTCTTGTAATAAAATTCAGGCACTTATGCTTTCATAACAAGCACTTTACTCACTGAGGCATCCCCTGTACCCAGGCAAAGGACTTTCCTGTTACACCTTTACATGGTAAACAGTGGAAGTGCAGTGTGAACAGTTATCTATAATAACATTGATCTATTCATGGGAGTAGAGCCTCTTTGGTCTAAATATCTCTCAACATAGTTCCACTTGCACCACAAGTTTAGTAAGATATAAACCATTCAATTCACATCTGAATTTGTAAGATAAAAATATCAGCAAAAAATTTGTCCAAAGAAGTTACAGAATTTTTGAAAAATATATTTTGTGTTTTGGGGTAATAGATTTGCTACCACAAACATGATATGTTGCTATAGTGATTAAAAACAGAGGTGCTGAATAAAACAATGTGGTCCATATTGGAAAGGGACAATCCAAAATTGATTAGGAGGAAAAAAAAAATCAATGAATGTCAGCAGGCTGTTAGAAAGGGTTGTCAAAAGACAAAGAAGAGTGAATTTTAGTTACAGGACGGGTAAACACAGAGAGAAGAAAAAATGCTCTGTGGAAAGAAGCAATTTGCTTGGAGCCACCTGCCAGCCATTATGGGATGCTCTTGAGTTCACATGCGGAGAACAAGGAAGAGTCAGAGGAGACTTTGACCTCATAGATGACTTGCAATCACTTGAAGTGCAGGAGATTTGTGAGGAAGAATGAAAAGAGAAAATGGCCCAGGAATAGTTTTATTTTACTATCACAGAATAAGGAACAAGAATAAAGCCAGCAAATACATACATCTTCCTTGGTTTTCTTGAGAAATAAATAGGGGTAAAGCAGGTCATAAGAGAGTTCCTCTATAAATACACACAAAGACAGTTTGTTATCCTTTCTCCCAGTAAGATATTGTTAAGAACATTTTATTTCTGGATTGTTCTTTGTTGAAATCAAATCACCCAGGTGTGTCTTCTGGGAAATGCTGTGACAGATGCTTATCAAACATATATGAATACAGTATGTTTTGTGTTTTTCTTCAGGGTAAAGATTAATCCTTAAGGAGGCTGATCTCCCTTTAATTTGATCCTTGTGGCAGGCATTTCCCAAGGTGCTGTGTAAATGATACAGAGAAGTGTTGGCTTCTCAATAAACTGATGCTGCATCTCTGTTAACTGCTTTGTCTCCTGCCTATTTTCAATTTGTCAATAAAACTATGAGCTTCAGTCACCAAACTTTAGCTAAGTATTGTCGGAGCTGTGATACTACCTTTTATTGGTTTACATTTCACATACTCACTAGGGTACACATGGCAAATATGTGGAATGGACTGAGAATATAAAACATATCTGCCATTACCTCAGGACTCAACCTTGAGCCAGTCCAGTTCAATTTAGTGACATCAAGCATAGAAGTTCATTCTTTTTTGGTTGTTTGGTTCGTTTAGTTTTCAAATATTTTAGAGGCAAGGGCTGTTTTCCTTTACTTTAGATTAGGCTTTAATTTTGATACAGAATCTCATATCGACCTGCATAAAATTCTTTGAATTCTTATTCCAAATACTTGTACTTTACAAGCACTAGGGTTAAATGGTTGTACCATTATGCCTTGATTAAAGTGCTCTTTCTACTTAGAAACAGTGCCACATTTATTTCATAATTAAAGTTTCTAATGTCCAAAGATTTTTTTAGGCATGCATCAAAATCTTGTGATCTGTCCTTTGCTTACTTCACAAAAATTATCTGTCATTCCACACACTGCTTCATTAGCACTGATAGAAAAAGAATACTGTTCTTAAGTCACATAAAAACGTCTAGCCTCACTTCATGCATGTATACCTGCTATGTTTCAGGAGAAACACCTGAGTCTTCTTCTATGATACCTCCTTTCCTCTACATAAGTGTAAGAAGTTTCGTGTGTGTGTGTGTGTGTGTGTGTGTGTGTGTGTGTATGTGTGTGTGTATGCATGCATGTAGAGAAAGTCATATGCTTGCAGGTACACATGTTAGCCAGAGGTCAGTCTATGATATATTCTGCAGGTGTTGAACACATTATTTTCAAAGACTGTTTCTCGTTATTTTCAAACAGATTTGGCTAGTGTGGTTGAAAAGATAGCCCCAGGTAACTGGTTTTCTCCATATCCACAGCACTGGGAATACAAATATGTACAACCATGCCTTTTTCCTCCTCTTTTTACATAAGTTCTGGATTTCAAACTCAGAATTTTGATTTCACAGGAAAGCTCTTTCATGAGTGCCCCATGTCCTAAGCCACATGGGGACATTTTAAAGAAATGTTCACTCAATCAGTTAGTGACAAAATGAATGAAGAAGCTTCTCCTTAAGGGGATGCCCATGAGAAACATTTGGATATATATTCCACATATTTCTAGAACATGAACATTTGTACTGTTAGTAAGATTTATTTAAGAAAGGATGACTGTCAAAGTTTTGCTGGAAAGAGTCTACATCACAACCCTAGGTCATAGTTTGAAAAACATTATGAGAAATAATAAAGACAATGTACAATGTATTTCCTAGAAGGCTCCATAGACGGACAGAAGCAACGGAACAATTGAACATTAAAGAATAGATTTATTTGGTGGTTTACAAAAAAAATAGTAAAATTTAGGCCAACAATAGCCATCTAAATTCAGAAGAGACAGATCACCCTGTAGCTGCTTAATTTATAGTAGATGCTTCAGTTGTTCCAGACAGATTGCTAAAGGCTGGAGAATTCCTGGAGACTTCTGCTCTCCATTTTATGTTGAAAACCTGAAGAAACTGGGTTCTGATGGTCAAGTTCAAATGCACAAAAGTTCACAATTGGAAATACAATGATTCATGCACACATATCACTTTTACAACATCACTTCACTACAAGCACATAAATTGAACCTGTCTAGAAGCTAATCATATCCTTCATTTTATATTTGGAGCCACATAGTCTGAAATGTCTGTCATGCAGACATTTACTGGAGTTTCTATAGACCTGCTCTAAAAAGCAGAACAAGAAGGCTCTCTTCCCTTTCTCTCTCATCTCAGGACCTCACAAGAGCCAAGATTGAGAGAGGAAGTGAGGTAGAACCATGAAGAATTCAGCTCCTGAGACCAGAGGAGGGGAGAGAGACTCAGAATCTTCACAGGGAGAACAGAAACAGCCAGAGTACAAGATATATTCAGTTCACCTTCAGACTGAGCAGTGCTCACCATGTTTTTTTATACCAGTAAGATAAAGCCAAGAAAGCCACAATTCTTGTCATGGAGCAACAGAAGGAAAGGGAAGAAAAAAGACAATGAACAACAGTCCTAAAGAATAGCGCTACAAAACAGAATGACTTGGTTTTTATTCTCCCATTCACATAAATTCTGAGACTCCATAACGGCTTATGCAATTATTAGTTGGTTGTGAGTTTATCATGTGGGTGTATTTTGGATTGAGAATTTAACATTTAAATCTGATTACTAAATTAAAATTTATTGAGTCTTGATTTTAACATGTTGCTGGGAGTTTAATTCCATAACTATTAATGAGTGGGTGTTGGAAATGTAAAAAAAGCAGCATCAGAGACTTAAGAGAGGGTAGCTGCTATTGGGACTAGGGGGTGGTTGCTGGGAATGTGAGCAGAGTCTACAATAAGAGAGCCATGAGATACAGAAAAGGTAGAAGGGAGTTAGCTGTGAAGAGGAAGGTAATTGTGAGGGTTGGGGAGAACAAAAAAGGCAAGAGTGGGAATGATCAAAATGTGGTGAAAACGTTTTAAAATGCTACAGTGAATCCCATTGTTATATATCATTGGTATATGCTAGAAAATATAAATAATATAAAATTAAGAGAACATAACCATAAAAGGTTGACACATTTAACCAAGTTCCCAACACTGTGGTAAAGCAGCTCAGCTCATCAGAGGAGGAAAGATTTTATTTGACTCAGTTGTCTCCTTTGATCCAAGTCTAGTTAGTTCTATTTTTTTTAGGAAATAGTGTCAGAAGTGTGACACATAGCTCAGTTCATGACCTTAAGAAAGCACATGAGCCATGCAGAAGAATGAGAGCATCATTTTCTGAGGTCTTAGTGATACTGGGAAAAGCAGCCCTCTTCTCACGATTCTTGCGGTCCTTTGTTCTACCGAACCTATGACAAATAAATCTAAGATAGCACTGCTTCTTTGCTAAAGAACAAATTTTCCCACCCAGTTTGTTCAAATCCTAGCTGCCTTGATCCTCTTTGAGTGTCCCAGACATCTTATCTAAACACAGAAATGCAAATATTCTGAGCTATATTTCTTTTCTAAGTCAGAAGCATCTATTCACTTATACTAACAATATTTTTGTTAGTTCTTTTTGAATACTCAGTTTGTGACCTGCTATTATGTGATCCCATAATCTTCATCTCAGAAGGTTTAAAAATTGTCATTGGATCTATGTTAATAGTAGTTTTATTGGCTCATTATATCCAACATCTGGATATATGTGCAAAGCAATAGCTATTAGGTGATAATCATGGTCATCTCTGATTAGAAACTAATAAGATTAACAGTAAACTCTCAACATGACTGCCAGAAAATTTGATCAAAAGTAAAAGATGCAGTGACACTATGTGATGGAAGGAGTGCCAGGCAAGTGCTGGAGCCAGTTTCCCAGCTCTGATAGAATTGGACCACTAAGACACTCTCACTTACAGCATCATGAAGAATGTCTGGATTTGTGACAACAAAAATATGCATAAAACTGTTGTTACTTTAATTGAAACACACACACACACACACACACACACACACATACAAAGATGACCCCATATTTTCCATACAGCTTCAATATTTCTAAATAATGTTCTAAGATTCTATTTTTCTTTCAACATAATCCTTCTTGGAAAGCATGCCCAGTACAATAAAATTGTCAATTCAAATGAAGGTCATTAGCTTGACAGTGGGACTTCAGTTTTGATCATTTGCCACACTGTCAAATTGCCTTTTAATATTAATGTTTACATTTACATCCATAGCCCTTAATTGCTCTTAGCCAAAGTAGCTTATTTTTGCAGTGAGTAGCAGTCAATGCAGAGATTCATAACTTGTCACAATGCTGAGAATGAGTGACTGTGAATGCTGAACTCTAAATATAACATCCTTATCACACACCTCCTGAAGACTCAAGGAACATCATAGAAAGGAGAAAGAAAGAATGTACTAGCAGGAGAATGGGAAGAAGGCTTTAGATACTGTATTCTGCAGATGGCACAGCTGTCGTCCTCATGAACTCATAGCAGCTGATGATGGCCACATATGCTCAAGCCAGTAAAAGTATCAGTATAGATGGGGGAGGAACTAATTAGACCAAGACCCTAACTGAGGGTTTATTTGCAGTTAATGGCTGCTCAGGGAGAGACAGTCATTGGTCTTTGGGGAATGTACCTACTGGTAAGTTTCCCTGCTCCAAGGATGCCCCAACCCATGCACATAAGTGCAGCACTAATTGTACTTAATGAGTTGTTTTAAAGAAAAAGAGGAGTGGGTAGAAGGGGAAGGGAAAGGAGATGAGGAAAATAATAATTTGGAAGTAGTTGTTTGAGGAGATCTGGAGGTAAGTAGAAGAAGAAAATGGGAGGGTGGATATTATCATATCTCAGTGTGCTTGTATATGAAATTCTCAAGAATGAAAGTTTAAATGTAGAAAGAGCCCTCCTCTTGCTCTCATAGTAGCTATTTCCTATGTTTACTGCGCATTCTCCATGGGCTAGTCTATCCTTCAGTACCCTCCATGCATCATGGTATACAATTTCCAAAATTATGCTGAGTTGATTCTGTCTTTATTCCCATTCACAAATACTGAACTTAGGCACAGACATATGTAGCACAGCACTGAGGAGTCAAGACAAATTCAAAATTTCCACAATCTAGCCTCTTCTACTCTTCTCTTATTTTGTGGTGTGTTTGTGTGTGTCTGTGTGCGTGTGTGTGTGTGTGTGTGTGTGTGTGTGTGTGTGTGTGTATGGTGTGTTTATGTGTGTGTGTGTTTGCAGTAACTTTTACAGAAGGTCTTTATACTGTGTATTCCTCATGAACACAGACAAACACTAGTGAAACCTGGAAAACTAAACACCATGGCATCCATCAAAGGGAGGAGGTATTTATTCAGTTCCTCCTTGGGTGCTGGTAATAGATGGAGTTCATGACATAGTGATACTTTGATGTCTGATGAGCCAGTCTCTACCTGCATCTGCCAGAATTTATGCTTTCCTTATCCCACAGCCTTCTTCCCTAAATCTTGAGCATTACTCATGTTTATAAATGATGTCACTTTATATTTAAAATAGTCTAAGTGACTTCTAAGTTATCTTAGGGCCAGGCCTAACCTATTTTTCACAGGTTTTATGTTTACCACAGTCAATCTTCCTGGACCCAACAACATGAGAACTCTCTCTAAGCCAATTTTACCCATCTTTGTTCAAGAAACCAGAAATACTGTGTAACGAATTTCAATATAAACATGTCTTAAAAGCAATTGGGGGTTGAGTTAATTCTTATTAGAAAACTCTTTTTTTTTTCCAAAATTGTGCTGTCCTTAAATATGGTTAAACCAAACGATCTAGTGTCAGACTCTAGAAGTCCTGTCCCAGTATCAGTAAGAATCCAGTCAAACTAAGTTTCATTCTTGTCTTTTCACAGATCATTTCCCTGCCCACTGAAAAGGCTACAGGGATCCTCCACATAACTTACCAATTGTGTTATCTCTTTCCACTACTGTTCATTTACTGACATATATTTTTGTCAAGTATCTGTAATTTACTAAAAACTTTTCCATAAGCCTCAACAGATGCAGAATTGAATGCAAAAAGATGACCACTAAAATAGAAAACACTAACTGACTTGGTTATATTATTATAATATAGCCCCTTCCAGATATTCCTTTCAAAATAGCGCAAGGGATCTGGTCAAGGTGTGTGGTTTGGTTTCTGCCCTATCTTCTTACCTGACTTTTGTTCAGAATACAGGGAAATTCAGCAGATTCACCTGCAGTCACTTATGGGCTGCCCTCCTTTGTGCCACTCAGTCATGCTTCATCCTCACTGATTATATCTACCCCATTTGAGCTAATCCTATCTCAAAAGTCTCCTCCTTACTCAGTAAATGGAATTGCAGTTCAGAGTTCAGAACACTTGTGCTTTCTTTTAAGCCATCTAGAATGTTCTCTCCAGATTTCTCCTCTATTTCTTTTCATTTAAATAATACCAATAATAAACAGTAAGTGACACAAAACATGATGTTTTATCCATGCTGTGCATGGGGCGATTAAATAATATTAAATAAACTGTCCTCAAACAATGTCTGCTTTGTAACTAAAATATTTTAAAACTTATTCTTAAAATGTTATCTAGGGATTTAAGAAAGTATATTTGTTACCAACACAAATTAAACAAGGGTAGAAATTCCCTGGTGACATAACTAAGAGCCCTTTGTTTTCTGACTCTCTCATGCCCTTGTTTTCTGACTCAGTGATTCTGGGGACCCAGTTCCTTCTGCAAACCGCTTCTGATACATGCATTCTGCAAATGGCTTTTGGGTATTTGGTAAACAGTTCTATAACTCTTGAAGATGAGGGCAATTTTTTTTGATTTTTCACAGGTATGCTGTGAGAGAAATTGAGCCTATTTCACTTTCCATTGGGTCTAATGGTCATAATTTCTTTTCCTTACCTTACCAGACACATTAGGGGCATATGAGTGTTCAGAAGACTAAATCTGACATTACTGATTCCAGAGGAAAACACCAAAGGCCACCTGGAACCCTGGTGCACGGAAGCTCCCGGAAAGGGCGGCACAGATCTTCCTGGTGGCTGCAGGTGTAGAGAGCTCATAAGCAACACCCCACTAGCAAACTTGAGCCTCGGGACCACAGGTAAGACCAACTTTTCTGCTGCAAGCAACCTGTCAGGAGAACTCAAGACAAGGGCCCACAGGAACAGCTGAAGACCTGTAGATAGGAAAAACTACACGCCCAAAAGCAGAACACTCTGTACTCATAACTGGCTGAAAGAAAACAGGAAAACAGGTCTACAGCACTCCTGAAACACAGGCTTATATGAAAGTCTAGCCACAGTCAGAAATAGCAGAACAAAGTAACACTAGAGATAATCTGATGTCGAGGCAGGCACAGGAACCCAAGCAACAGAAACCAAGACTACATGGCATCATTGGAGCCCAATTATCCCACAAAAGCAAATACGGAATATCCAAACACACCAGAAAAGCAAGATCTAGTTTCAAAATCATATTTTATCATGATGCTGGAGGACTTCAAGAAAGATGTGAAGAACTCCCTTAGAGAACAAGTAGAAGCCTACAGAGAGGAATCGCAAAAATCCCTAAAAGAATTCCAGGAAAACATAAATAAACAAGTAGAAGCCCATAGAGAGGAGTCACAAAAATCCCTGAAAGAATTCCAGGAAAACACAATCAAACAGTTGAAGGAATTAAAAATGGAAATAGAAGCAATCAAGAAAGAACACAAGGAAACAACCCTGGATATAGAAAACCAAAAGAAGAGACAAGGAGCCGTAGATACAAGCTTCACCAACAGAATACAAGAGATGGAAGAGAGAAGCTCAGGAGCAGAATATTCCATAGAAATCAACGACTCAACTGTCAAAGATAATGTAAAGTGGAAAAAGCTACTGGTCCAAAACATACAGGAAATCCAGGACTCAATGAGAAGATCAAACCTAAGGATAATAGGTAGAAGAAAATGAAGACTCCTAGCTCAAAGGACCAGTAAATATCTTCAACAAAATCATAGAAGAAAACTTCCCTAACCTAAAGAAAGAGATACCCATAAGCATACAAGAAGCCTACAGAACTCCAAATAGATTGGACCAGAAAAGAAACTCCTCCTGTCACATAATAGTCAAAACACCAAACACACAAAATAAAGAAAGAATATTAAAAGCAGTAAGGGAAAAAGGTCAAGTAACATATAAAGGCAGACCTATCAGATTCATACCAGACTTTTCACCAGATATTATGAAAGCCAGAAGATCCTGAACAGATGTCATACAGACCCTAAGAGAACACAAATGCCAGCCCAGGTTACTGTACCCTGCAAAACTCTCAATTAACATAGATGGAGAAACCAAGATATTCCATGACAAAACCAAATTTACACAATACCTTTCTACAAATCCAGCACTACAAAGGATAATAAATGGTAAAGCCTAACATAAGGAGGCAAGCTATACCCTAGAAGAAGCAAGAAACTAATCGTCTTGGCAACAAAACAAAGAGAAGAAAAACACACATACATAACCTCATATCCAAATATGAATATAACAGGAAGCAATAATCACTATTCCTTAATATCTCTCAAAATCAATGGCCTCAACTCCCCAATAAAAAGACATAGATTAACAAACTGGATACGCAATGAGGACCCTGCATTCTGCTGCCTACAGGAAACACACCTCAGAGACAAAGACAGACACTACCTCAGAGAGAAAGGCTGGAAAACAACTTTCCAACCAAATGAAGAAGCAAGCTGGAGTAGCCATTCTAATATCGAATAATATCAATTTTCAACTAAAAGTCATCAAAAAAGATAAGGAAGGACACTTCATATTCATCAAAGGAAAAATTCACCAAGATGAACTCTCAATCCTAAATATCTATGCCCCAAATACAAGGGCACCTACATACGTAAAAGAAACCTTACTAAAGCTCAAAACACACATTGCACCTCACACAATAATAGTAGGAGATTTCAACACCCCACTCTCATCAATGGACAGATCATGGAAACAGAAATTAACAGAGACGTAGATAGACTAAGAGAAGTCATGAGCCAAATGGACTTAACGGATATTTATAGAACATTCTATCCTAAAGCAAAAGGATATACCTTCTTCTCAGCTACTCATGGTACTTTCTCCAAAATTGACCACATAATTGGTCAAAAAACGGGCCTCAACAGGTACAGAAAGATAGAAATAATCCTGTGTGTGCTATCAGACCACCATGGCCTAAAGCTTGTCTTCAATAACAATAAGGGAAGAATGCCCACATATACGTGGAAATTGAACAATGCTCTACTCAATGATAACCTGGTCAAGGAAGAAATAAAGAAAGAAATTAATGACTTCTTAGAATTTAATGAAAATGAAGGTACATCATACCCAAACTTATAGGACACAATGAAAGCTGTGCTAAGAGGAAAACTCATAGTGCTGAGTGCCTGCAGAAAGAAACAGGAAAGAGCATATGCCACCTGCTTGACAACACATTTAAAAGCTCTAGAAAAAAAGAAGCAAATACACACAGTAGGAGAAGAAGGCAGGAAATAATCAAACTCAGAGCTGAAATCATCAAAGTAGAAACAAAAAGGACCATAGGAAGAATCAACAGAAACAAAAGTTGGTTCTTTGAGAAAATAAACAAGATAGATAAACACTTAGCCAGACTACTGAGAGGACACAGAGAGTGTGTCCAAATTAACAAAATCAGAAATGAAAAGGGAGACATAACTACAGATTCAGAGGAAATTCAAAAAATCATCAGATATTCCTTTAAAACCCTACATTCAACAAAACTTGAAAATCTTCAGAAAATGGACAATTTCCTAGACAGATACCAGGTACCGAAGTTAAATCAGGAAGAGAAAAACCAGTTAAACAACGCCATAATTCCTAAGGAAATAGAAGCAGTCATTAAAGATTTCCCAACCAAAAAGAGCCCAAGTCCAGAAGGTTTTAGTGCAGAATTCTATCAGACCTTCATAGAAGACCTCATACCAATATTATCTAAACTATTCCACAAAATTGAAACAGATGGAGCACTACCGAACTCCTTCTATGAAGACACAATTACTCTTACACCTAAACCACACAAAGAACCAACAAAGAAAGAGAACTTCAGACCAATTTCCCTTATGAATATCAACGCAAAAATACTCAATAAAATTCTGGCAAACCAAATCCAAGAGCACATCAAAACAGTCATCCACCATGATCAAGTAGGCTTCATCCCAGGCATGCAGGGATGGTTTAATATACAGAAAACCATCAACGTGATCCATTATATAAACAAACTGAAAGAACAAAACCACATGATCATTTCATTAGATGCTGAGAAAGCATTTGACATCATAACTCCTAAGGAAACAGAAGCAGTCATTAAAGATCTCCCAATAAAAAAATAGCCTAGGTCCAGAAGGGTTTAGTGCAGAATTCTATCAGACCTTCATAGAAGATGTCATACCAATACTATCCAAACCATTCCACAAAATTGAAACAGATGGAGCACTACCGAATTCCTTCTATGAAGCCACAATTACTCTTATTCCTAAACAAAGACCGAACAAAGAAAGAGAATTTCAGAATAAATTCCCTTATGAATATCGACGCAAAAATACTCAATAAAATTCTGGCAAACCGAAAACAAGAGCACATCAAAACAGTCAAACACCATGATCAACTAGGCTTCATCCCAGGCATGCAGAGATGGTTTAATATATGGAAAAGCATCAACGTGATCCATTATATAAACAAGTTGAAATAACAAAAACACATGATCATTTCATTAGATGCTGAGAAAGCATTTGACAAAATTCAACACCCCTTCAAGATAAAAGTTCTGGAAAGAATAGGATTTCAAGGCCCATACCTAAACATAGTAAATCCATATACAGCAAACCAGTTGCTAACATTAAACTAAATGGAGAGAAACTTGAAGCAAACCCACTAAAATCAGGGACTAGACAAGGCTGGCCACTCTCTCTCTACTTATTCAATATAGTTCTTGAAGTTCTAGCCAGAGCAATCAGACAACAAAAGGAGGTCAAGGGGATACAGATCGGAAAAGAAGAGGTCAAAATATCCCTATTTGCAGATGATATGATAGTATATTTAAGTGATCCCAAAAGTTCCAGCAGAGAACTACTAAAGCTGATAAACAACTTCAGCAAAGTGGCTGGGTATAAATTAACTCAAATAAATCAGTAGCCTTCCTCTACACAAAAGAGAAACAAGCCGAGAAAGAAATTAGGGAAACGACACCCTTCAAAATAGATCCAAATAATATAAAGTACCTCGGTGTGACTTTACCAAGCAAGTAAAAGATCTGTACAATAAGAACTTCAAGACTCTGAAGAAAGAAATTGAAGAAGACCTCAGAAGATGGAAAGATCTCCCATGCTCATGGATTGGCAGGATTAATATAGTAAAAATGGCCATTTTACCAAAAGCGATCTACAGATTCAATGCAATCCCCATCAAAATGCCAATCCAATTCTTCAAAGAGTTAGACAGAACAATTTGCAAATTAATTTGGAATAACAAAAAACCCAAGAGAGCTAAAACTATCCTGAACAATAAAAGGACTTCAGGGTGAATCACTATCCCTGAACTCAAGCAGTATTACAGAGCAATAGTGATAAAAACTGCATGGTATTGGTACAGAGACAGACAGATAGACAAATGGAACAGAATTGAAGACCCAGAAATGAACCCACACACCCATGGGCACTTGATTTTTGACAAAGGAGCCAAAACCATCCAATGGAAAAAAGATAGCATTTTCAGCAAATGGTGCTGGTTCAACTGGAGGTCAAAATGTTGAAGAATACAGATCGATCCAAGCTTATCACCCTATACAAAGCTTAAGTCCAAGTGGATAAAGGACCTCCACATCAAACCACATACACTCAAACTAATAGAAGAAAAACTAGGGAAGCATCTGGAACACATGGGCACTGGAAAATATTTCCTGAAAAAAACACTAACGGCTTATGCTCTAAGATCAAGAATCGACAAATGGGATCTCATAAAACTGCAAAGCTTCTGTAAGGCAAAGGACACTGTGGTTAGGAAAAATCGGCAACCAGCAGATTGGGAAATGATCTTTACCAATCCTACAATAGATAGAAGCCTTATATCCAAAATATACAAAGAACTCAAGAAGTTAGGCCGCAGGGAGACAAATAACCCTATTAAAAAATGGGGTTCAGAGCTAAACAAAGAATTCAGAGCTGAAGAATGGCGAATGGCTGAGAAACTCCTATAGAAATGTTCAACATCTTCAGTCATAAGGGAAATGCAAATCAAAACAACCCTGAGATTTCACCTCACACCAGTGAGAATGGCTAAGATCAAAAACTCAGGTGACAGCAGATGCTTGAGAGGATGTGGAGAAAGAGGAACATTCCTCCATTGTTGGTGGGATTGCAGACTGGTACAACCATTCTGGAAATCAGTCTGGAGGTTCATCAGAAAATTGGACATTGAACTGCCTGAGGATCCAGCTATACCTCTCTTGGGCATATACCCAAAAGTTTTCCCAACTATAAAAAAGACACGTGCTCCACTATGTTCATCACAGCCTTATTTATAATAGCCAGAAGCTGGAAAGAACCCAGATGCCCTTCAACAGAAGAATGGATACAGATAATGTGGTACATCTACACAATGGAATATTACTCAGCTATCAAAAACAATGACTTTATGAAATTCGTAGGCAAATGGTTGGAATTGGAAAATATCATCCTGAGTGAGGTAACCCAATCACAGAAAAACACACATGGTATGCACTCATTGATAAGTGGCTATTAGCCCAAATGCTTGAATTACCCTAGATGCCTAGAACAAATGAAACTCAAGACGGATGACCAAAATGTGAATGCTTCACTCCTTCTTTCACAGGGGAACAAGAATACCCTTGGCAGGAATAGAGAGGCTAAGATTAAAACAGAGACAGAAGGAACACCCATTCAGAGCCTGCCCCACATGTGGCCCATACATATACAGCCATCCAATTAGAAAAGATGGATGAGGCAAAGAAGTGCAGGCTGACAGGAGCCGGATGTAGATCGCTCCTGAGAGACACAGCCAGAATACAGCAAATACAGAGGCGAATGCCAGCAGCAAACCACTGAATTGAGATAAGGACCCCCGTTGAAGGAATCAGAGAAAGAACTCGAAGAGCTTGAAGGAGATCGAGACCCCTTATGAACAACAATTCCAAGCATCCAGAGCTTCCAGTGACTAAGCCACTACCAAAAGACTATACATGGACTGACCCTGGACTCTGACCTCATAGGTAGTAATGAATATTCTAGTAAGATCACCAGTGAAAGCAGAAGCCCTTGGTCCTGCTAAGTCTGAACCCCCAGTGAACGTGATTGTTGGGGGAAGGCGGCAACGGGGGGATTATGGGGTGGGGAACACCCATAAAGAAGGGGAAGGGGAGGGATTAGAGGGATGTTTGCCCAGAAACCGGGAAATGGAATAACACTCGAAATGTAAATAAGAAACACTCAAGTTAATTAAAAAAAAAAAAAGAAGAAGATTAAATCTGTTTGAACTATGATCAGTGAAGTTGTGTGCTTCTATCTCTGTGCATGCGTGCTCTCTCACACACACATGCACAAATACACGTCCTTTCACATACACATGCTTGTGTTCACATGCACCAAAACATGTGAACAAACATCACTTACACACACACACACACACACACACACACACACACACATAAACAGCAGAAGCAGCATGAGAACATATTTGTTATATGCATACAGAAAGTCATTTTATTAACACAATTGCCTTCTTATTACCGTATACCCTCATCTGTTATAAGAAGGAATCACTTTCATAATAAAACAAAGTCTAAGAGAGAGGACAGCTATTGAAAATAAAAAATATCTTCTCTTCATTACTGTAATTATCTCCTGATCTTGTAATACCCCCTCTATGTGTGTGTATACATATATCTATAAATGTATGGAGGCCAGAAAGCAATATCAGATTTCTGATCTTATACATCAAGAAATATTTGCAAGTACAGTTTAAAACAAAGTCTCTTTAAGTCCTACAACTCACTTATTTGGATAGCATGGCTGGAATGTGAGCCCGAGGAATCATTGCCTCCATTGCACTGATTGAAAGTACCTACATTTTTGGTTCCTGTTCTTGAAAGTCAAACAGTTTATGTGACTGAGCTCCCTGTTCTTGAATGGCAAACACTTTATATGACTGAGTCATCCCCTCAGACTAAGCTTAACCTTGTATCATGCAGAAAATTCAAGTCTCATTCTATATTCCTAAGAATAACGGGGATTTTTCTCTAAATAAAGAAGAAAAAAATCACTATAAATATAAACACATCTCAAAAAAAATAAAAAAATATATAAGCACATCTCTTTATAATGTATAACCCATTTGTAATTGTAAAAATAAGACCGATGAATTACAGCAAACTATTTCCTCTTAATAAGAGTTTCCAAGTACACATGTACACATCTATTTTACTATTACCAGAAGATGCAAAACTTAACAAAAACAACTCAATGTTTTGCTGTTGTTATTGTAGTCGTAGTAGTGGTCACAAAAGTAGTAGTAGTAGTAGTAGTAGTAGTAGTAGTAGTAGTAGTAGTAATAGTAGTAGTAGCTATTATTGTTGTTGTCATTGTTGTGATTATTTTACTCTTTCATACGTATCTTGTGCCACCATTACATGAATATTGACACCTTCTCTAGTGCACCAACCTGGCATTGCATATCCCCTGACACTCCTATATCCAGCCCATAGAGAAAAGAATGCACAGTGCACTGCGGGTTTCTTTATGTATGAGGCATTAGTGAACCTGTACACATTTCACTGTCCATTTGTGTTTCATTTTTAAAGCACAATTGCAAAGACAACATTATTAAAAATAAATTCAAAGATAAATGGCAAAGGCTCTGTGAGTAAAACACTTGACTCACATGCTTGAAGACAAGGATTATGATCCCCAGAATCACTGCACAGAGAGTGGTATTTAATAAACTTAAGGTTCTCCTCAAACTCATAGTATGTGGAGAGACCCACAACATGACAAGATACAGCTTTCCTGGGTGTCAGTAAAGTCACACACCTCATCATCCTAGCACTTTGGGTACCCACAGTGAGAATAATACCATCACACCACAGTCCACATCTATCAGGACAACTTTAACACCCTGAGTATACTTTTTACTACTGCTGATCTCTTTGTGCTCATGAATTTTCATGATCCATACATGTTCTCTCGAAAGAACCACCTCCTGAACATATACAATGAATAAGCACTAAAGAATTCCTTCTCTCAAAGTAAATACTTTTTTGGCTCACCATGCAAACTAGTCCTATTTATTTACTTATTTAGTGTCTGTGTGTGTGTGTGTGTGTGTGTGTGTGTGTGTGTGTGTGTGTGTGTGTGTGTGTGTGTGTGTGATTGTTTGTTGGGATGGATCCTAAGGGCACAAAACAACTTGGAGCTGGATGTTCTGTCCACAGTGTAGGTCTAGGGAAATAAATTCATCAGATTTGACCACAAGTGTCTTTTATCCACTTAACTATTTCACTGGCCCCACAGAGTACTCTTTTATCATGGTTGAAATATCATGTGTGTCTATGCACATTACTGAATAATAAACAAGAGTTACTAACATTAAATGAGTTTGTTTACATTTGTGTCAAAACTGGGAATATAAAGTACTTCTCTTTTCTCTCTTTTTTGTCTTTTGCAATGTTACACATTATAAGAAAGATAAAACAAAAGCTGAGGAAATATGTAAGTAAAGATGTTGATGTCAGATATGGAGTCATGAATGAAGTGACAAATCTTTGCTTGGGAAAGAGCTTGTCTACTAACTCCACAGTTTCAGCCTGTCATCACTGTATCACTGTTATTTTCTAGGCAAATTCTAAACAATCTGTAATGAATACCTGGTGGTGGTTATTTCATAGTATGATCAAATCAAATTTCTTTATCTGCTGAGGAAAGTAAGTCATGAAAATGCTGCTTTTTCTCCTTCCCCAGATAAAGACTTCAACAAAAGTAGCTAGTGAAAGTTGAGGAGAGGACATGCCTAGCCACTAAACAAAAGTCCTGCTTAAGAGAGTGCTATAATTCATTCCTTTTGAAATTTCCATTCCCACCAAAACAGTGCAGAAAACATGAGGATTTGAATGTCTAGGGGCAGCAGGTGGAGCACACTCATGTGAACCAGACAACAAAAGACACGGGTGAATGTGGAAAGTCAGATATAGCAATTAGTTTGGCCAACTCTTAGATTCTTTCACTAGAATAGGAATATTAGAACTGTGTGAAATATCCCAGTTAATAAATTACATACTTTTTCACTTAAGATACACTGTGTGGATAAAATGAACCTATTTACTAGTCAGATATGTAGTAGGATTTCAGCTACATGCCTATCAAACTGAGACATGATGAACACTCTGAGCAATAATCAATGGTATAGATTGAAATGATGTTTGCATGGTAATGAGTGTAAAATGAATGGGGTGGGGAGTGCTTTTGCATAAACATGTATGAGCTCATTAAAGTCAGAAATCAACTTTGTCTAGTATAAGACAGACATCACTCCAAATTTTTACTTAATTTATTTGTTTTATAAAATGGGTGATTTGCCTGTTTACATGCCATGTACCATGAATATACCTAATGGACATGGAAGTCAGAAAAGGGTGTGGGATCCCCTAGAAATGTGGCAAAAGATGAATGGGAATCAAATATTGGTGTTCTGAAAGTCCTAACTACCTCCTTAGTGATCATTTAACAATTTAGGAAGGGTCTCTCACTGGTTTACAATTCACTAATTCTACTATACCCCAGGCAATAGTGATTTTCCTGCTTCTAAATTGTCACTACTAGGATTACAAAACACACAAAGCCAGTTGTATTCTTTTATTGTTTTTTGTTTTTTTAAACTTGGATTCTAGTGATCCAAGAAAGTTAAAGTTCAAAGGAGAAGCATTTTATTGACTTTACTGACATCTTTTCTTGTTTCTTCATGCTACTGATTTTGAGATCATATATATGATCTTAGTGTATAACTGGAAGCAGTATTATGAATGCCATTATTAGAGAAAGAATATTCTTGTCTCTGGAGTAGGAAAAAATGGTTGTTTTGTTCTACAAACCTCAGTTATTGAAGAATAACCTACTGCAAACCACTGAGAAAAAAGTAATACTTATCCCTTAGTTAGACTAAGATATATTCAGGCCAAAAAAGAAGAAAATAAAAGCAAACAATAAACAAGCATACAAGCAAACAAGCAGTACACAGTCAGTTTACACTTGAAAACATGTTGAAAGGTTCTCCATTAAGTTTAAGTTCTCAGGTTAGGAACTTATCTCAATCAGAATTCTGCTTGTCTCAAAGTGTAAGGGTCTGAATTCAATCCCCAGAAGCTATGGAAGAAAAACTAGACATGGCAGCATATGTGTTTGCAGTACCCTCACTGTAGTGGCAGAGATAGAACTCCCTGGGTTTCACCATCACCCAGGCTATTCTTCTCCTAAATGAGCTCCAGGCTAATGAGAGATGATATCTCAAAGAGACCTTGGATAGATCCTAAGGAACGCACTGGATTTTGTCTTCAGACTCTCACATACAGAAGACATGAATATTGTCCTTTGTATCATTATATATGTTCATGCTCAAGAGTGTATCTACACACACACACAACATCACACACACACACACACACACACACAAGCACACAAAGGCACACTCACGTGAGTGCTTTAATTCCCATATCAGGTAAAAAGTTATATGACCTTGGAAAATCTCCCCTTACATTTTTAGACTGCAAAGGTTCACTATATCACATACCTGGCACAGGATTTCACATTTCTTGGAGACCCATACAATGATGTTCTGTGCTTTTCTACTGATATTTTGCTTTCAGTGTAATTACCAGGATAGCTTTCTGAACACAGGCAGCTCAGAATTGAGACTCAACAAATGGAGTCATTACTGTTTTAACCACGTTAAAGAAGAAAGCATAAAAAAGCTCCAGCTCTCATGCTGTGCTATTTAAAGGACAAATGATTGTCATTTAAGTTCTGACCTAATTATAACATTGACTGGTAAAATGCATTGGGCTCAGTAATCCCTCCTGAATAATTATCTTGTTGCCAGCCTGTGTAGAGGCTCAAAATTGACTTGCCTGGAGCTTCCTAGGGAGACACTAAGTGGAATGAGTAAGCAGAATTAACCAATGTGGCATGGAAGTGATGGGCTTGTCTCCTTGAGTTCACTCCAGTAAGAAGAGGCAGAACAATAAGGCCTGGACCAGAATTTTGCTGCCATTCCAGAGAGTCTTGTCCCACAGTGACCAACACAGACTCAGCTATGCTAGAGACAGATGCTGCCATGCATCACTGCCTTCTCCTCTCCCAATATATTAATTCATAATTATATGCCATCACCATCACTAATCTCTAGGTACTTGTGAGCTGTATAATAGGAGATGTTAATTTTCAAGCACATGTGTAGAGTGTCGTTAATGTGGCAAATTCCAGGTATGTTCCAGCATCACAGTCCTTCAGAATGACAGCAGTCAGGGTCCTAAGAACAATAAGAGACACTAACAACCTTTTAGAGTCACAGCTCACATCAGGATCAAGGAGGGTTCCATTCTATCCTACTGCAGAGACCAACTCACACTGTAAGCATTCTAGCAGTAACAAAAATGTTCTAAGCAGACCGATGTGGCCTTTCCTTTGGCTAACAGATGTTTGATTGATACAATGGTGCCCAAGAAATTGGAATTTCCTCAGGAATCATAAGCTTGGAAAAGGAAATGCTGAAGCCTGGTACCAGCCAGAGAGGGAGCTTCTCTTTTATTTAACAAAGGTCTGACAGCCTGGAAAATCACCTTGCAGAAAATACTGGACTAAAAATGGAGAAAACCACATCATAACCAGGGCAGATTAGCTTTGCACATCACTTCCCCTCTATTTAAACTTAAGCCTCATGTCAAGACCCAAAACATGGACCTGGAGATATTTGGAACTTACTTCTTCTTCCTGGTGTGATCACACTGAATATACCTCTGTTCTCTGTTGTCACCATTATTTGTCTGGTTAGTTGGCCTACTGAAAAGAGGAGACTTGTACTATCTTGTTAAAACTGTGACCAGGCTATGACCCTAACAACTCCACAAGTCTGTATTGACTAGATGTCACTCAACCTGTGATCCAAGGTCTTTTGAAGCACCAGATTTTCTGAATCCTCCAGGTAAATACATACTGTTTGATGACAGAAGGGTGAGGGAAAAAAAATAGACATGATAAAAAACCTTGCATGTGCACAAATACTGGGAAACAGAATTCAAATTTATGGCTTGTAAAGTGACCAAACTGCTGTGGAATTTGAAGCTTTAAATCGCACCATTGAGATAGGCACCAATTCAATGAAAGAGTTATTTCTGAATAAGGAAAAATGTTTCTCCATGACCTAAAATAAGGTATTGACCATCATATTTTGTCAAAATTAAAATCTGCTGTTGGAGTAAATTGGAATTCTATGGAAATATCAGCCTTCATTGACAAAGGCCACATGGCAAGGAGCTGACTCTGTGCATGCGAGAACGAGAGCAAGAGCGAGGACAACACTGAGTTTTAGTCCTTGTTGCCTTCCATGTTGTCTGAGACAGGACCTCTTCATTGTTATCATGCTGCATACAGTAGGAGATCAGGTATGAGCCCTTCAGGGAACTTTGGTCTTCATCATCATCTGCTCAAGTAAGGAACTGGGAATACAAATGATCATACTACTTCATCTGGATTTTTTTGAGGCTATATTTTATTTAATACATGCACTCTCCTTTAAACAACTTTGGATATACAGCATAGTTATTCAGTATTCATTTTTTCAAGGAAGGTTTAGCTAGTTGTAAACTACAAGTAAACAGGACAGGGCATTTTATTTATTTATTTTTCTTTCTTCTTTTTTCATAAAATACATGCCAATTGCAGTATCTTCACATCCCTCCATTTTTTCTAGTTCCCTACTTTACCTCTCCTCTCCCACAGAAACACTGCCCCTCCATTTTTCTACACAAAAGAGCATGTCTCCCACAATTAATCATAGTATAACAAGATGATGTCATTCAACTTTTTTTTAATGTGCAGTCTGAACTCAGGTCAACAGTTTTATGTGACAAGTGTTTTACACACTGAACCACCTCCTGATACCTTACATGTCTTTCTTTTAAGATATACATTCACATTATTATGCACTTGAACTACTGACAACCATCCTTTTGAAGTGCATGATAATTAGAGACATCAGCACAAGTGTGGGTTAAAGAGCATAAAAATTATCTACTTCAAGGAAAGCTCTAGAATATAAGACTGCTAGTAGTTGGCCTTGATTTTTTTCTCTTTTACTTTTTTTTTTTTTTTTTTTTTTTTTCCAAAGATCTGTTGATAGTGTAGAGGATGGATGAGCTAATTGGTGAAGGTCCTCAATGTCAGCTATCACTGACTAATGCTAAAGAGATGATGCTGGGAGAGACAGGAATTTGAAAAGCTTTATCTGAACTGCAGGTCATCAGAAAGGAAGTTGTTGTCTAAGCAGAGATGGCTACATGTTTTAACTATGTTTTTTATATATGGGCTTTGTTTACACATAATGAAACACACAGACAAGTTTAAGGAACTTTTTCTTCTACAATTCTACAATCTGCTAACAGTCACTCAGAGTTTTCTTTCCAAGGAAACAATTAAACTTGATAACAGATTATGCTTGGGCCGCATCAGTAATTTAATCACCTATAACTGTCCATAGGAACCTTTTGAAGAAGGAGACACTGACATGTCTGCTTGACATAAGTCGTCCTTTTAGTGATTGTATTTACCTTTTTGAAAGGTTATCTGCCTCACTGGGACCAGGCAGAGCATTATACAATTCATCATATTGAAGAGGCAAATAGAGCAAGTTTTTACTCAGGTTGAAAGTGTCAAGCAACTTCACTACAGAACTCAGAGGAAGTAAAAAGGGATCTAGAATATATTACAAACATATGATAAATGAGACACATTTGTTAGATCTTTAACTATCAGAGAGAGGGAGGAGTGTGCAAGCCAGGGCAGTAAAGGAGAGAGAGAGAGAAAAAGAGAGGGGGGGAGAGAGAGAGAGAGAGAGAGAGAGAGAGAGAGAGAGAGAGAGAGAGAGAAATTTTCCAATGCTTACATGTCCATGTCCATGTCCATGTGCAGGAGTACAACCATATGCATGGCACAGCACATAAAGAGAAATCAGAGAACACTCTCAAATATCTGTCCTTGCTTTCTACCTTGTTTGAAACAAGGTTATGCATTGTTCACCATAGTATATTTCAAGCTGACTAACCCATGAGATTAAAAATGTTCCCTTTTCCCCGACTCAAATTCGCAGGTTACCATGGAAGCATTAGAGTTACAGACATGTGTTACCATGCTCAATATTACTTGACATTTGAAGACCCAAATTCACATTGTCACAATGACACAGCAAATGCTTTACCCATGGAGATATCTTTCCCTTCTAGACTACACTTCCTTTCACATTTCTCTAAGGAAAAGAGTGCCATCCTCAGGCAAGCATACCTAGCACATGCAGATATTTCTATCAAGTCATATCAAATGATAGCTAAACAACAAGCATAAAAAAAAGACATGTAGATAGAGGTCAGAGAAGATGTTTATGAAACAAAAAGTCCTGTATATAACATTTCTTTTGTATTCATGAGTGCTAAGGAGAGATGCTTGTCTATGCAAGTCCTGCACAAAACAGTCAGCATTCCAGCATGAGTTGGGGAGAACCTTTAGTTAAAGACCTAGTTATAGTCAATAGATCGTAGGAGCAAGGACACGGGAATCAAATTTCATTAGGGGTATGTTCAATTATAAGTTGCAAATAGTCCAATTGATTAGTATTTGTGTATACATGGGCAACATTAATTGGTTACTTCAGATGTGCATTGGGCTAAACTTAATATGAAATAAAGGAGAAGATATGAATTTGGCACGATGACAGGAAGGTCTGGGAAAAATTGGGTTAGTGAATAGGGAGAGTACATATGATCAAAATTCATTGAATACAGGCACTGAATTCTCAAATAATTGATCCATGTCAAGACATACGAATAAAATTTTGTGGTATATTGGAATATACTAAATATTTGCAGTGAACAATTTAATAATTAATGTGAACCTCTTAAAGCATGCCATCATGTTCTATCCCAATGCTTTTCTTAATATACAAACAACAGCCTTGGTGCCCAGCTGGAAAGAATTAGAAGAGACAAGAAAAGTGAAAGACTCTTTTGCATAAAAGTTGTCAAGTAAAGACATTTTGATGTAAGCCTTAGCCCAAGGAAATCATTTTGCTGAAAAGTCTTATTCTAAATTGACACAAGCAAGAGTCATGAGAGATTGGGAAAATGCCTCCATAAATTAGATTTTAGGCAAATCTATGGTACAATTTTATAACTAGTAAGCCGGATAGATTGGTGTACCCTATTGTTTGTGGGACAATCCCTGGGCTGGAGGCCCTAGATTATATAAGAAACAAGACTATGAAAGCAGTGGTAACAAAACCTATAATCCCAGCACACAAGAAACAGAGGCAAACAGATTTCTTTTTTTTTATTAACTTGAGAGTATTTCTTATATACATTTCAGTGTTATTCCTTTCCCTTCGGGCAAACATCCCCCCCCGTCCCTTCCTTATGGGTGTTCCCTTCCCAACCCTCCACCATTGTCACCCCTCCCCAACAGTCTAGTTCACTGGGGTTCAGTCTTAGCAGGACCCAGGGCTTCCCTTCCACTGGTGCTCTTACTAGGATATTCATTGCTACCTATGAGGTCAGAGTCCAGGGTCAGTCCATGTATAGTCTTTAGGTAGTGGCTTAGTCCCTGGAAGCTCTGGTTGCTTGGCATTGTTGTACATATGGGGACTCAGCCCTTCAAGCTCTTCCACTTCTTTCTCTGATTCCTTCAACGGGGGTCCTTATCTCCATTCAGTGGTTTGCTGCTGGCATTCGCCTCTGTATTTGCTGTATTCTGGCTGTGTCTCTCAGGAGCGATCTACATCCGGCTCCTGTCAGCCTGCACTTCTTTACTTCATCCATCTTGTCTAATTGGGTGGCTGTATATGTATGGGCCACATGTGGGGCAGGCTCTGAATGGGTGTTCCTTCAGTCTCTGTTTTAATCTTTGCCTCTCTCTTCCCTGCCAAGGGTATTCTTGTTCCCCTTTTAAAGAAGGAGTGAAGCATTCACATTTTGGTCATCCGTCTTGAGTTTCATTTGTTTTGGCATCAAGGGTAATTCAAGCATTTGGGCTAATAGCCACTTATCAATGAGTGCATAACATGTATGTCTTTCTGTGATTGGGTTAGCTCACTCAGGATGATATTTTCCAGTTCCAACCATTTGCCTACCAATTTCATAAAGTCGTTGTTTTTGATAGCTGAGTAAAATTCCATTGTGTAGATGTACCACATTTTCTGTATCCATTCCTCTGTTGAAGGGCATCTGGGTTCTTTCCAGCTTCTGGCTATTATAAATAAGGCTGCTGTGAACATAGTGGAGCTCGTGTCTTTTTTATATGTTGGGGCATCTTTTGGGTATATGCCCAAGAGAGGTATAGCTGGATCCTCAGGCAGTTCAGTGTCCAATTTTCTGAGGAACCTCCAGACTGATTTCCAGAATGGTTGTACCAGTCTGCAATCCCACCAACAATGGAGGAGTGTTCCTCTTTCTCTGCATCCACACCAGCATCTGCTGTCACCTGAGTTTTTGATCTTAGCCATTCTCATTGATGTGAGGTGAAATCTCAGGGTTGTTTTGATTTGCATTTTCCTTGACTAAAGATGTTGAACATTTCTTTAGGTGTTTCTCAGCCATTCGGTATTCCTCAGCTGTGAATTGTTTGTTTATCTCTGAACCCCATTTTTAATAGGGTTATTTGTCTCCCTGCGGTCTAACTTCTTGAGTTCTTTGTATATTTTGGATATAAGGCCTCTATCTGTTGTAGGATTGGTAAAGATCTTTTCCCAATCTGTTGGTTGCCGTTTTGTCCTAACCACAGTGTCCTTTGCCTTACAGAAGCTTTGCAGTTTTATGAGATCCCATTTGTCGATTCTTGATCTTAGAGCATAAGCCGTTAGTGTTTTGTTCAGGAAATTTTTCCAGTGCCCATGTGTTCCAGATGCTTCCCTAGTTTTTTCTTCTATTAGTTTGAGTGTGTCTGGTTTGATGTGGAGGTCCTTGATCCACTTGGACTTAAGCTTTGTACAGGGTGATAAGCATGGATCGATCTGCATTCTTCTACATGTTGACCTCCAGTTGAACCAGCACCATTTGCTGAAAATGCTATCTTTTTTCCATTGGATGGTTTTGGCTCCTTTGTCAAAATCAAGTGACCATAGGTGTGTGGGTTCATTTTTGAGTCTTCAATTCTAATCCATTGGTCTATCTGTCTGTCTCTGTACCAATACCATGCAGTTTTTATCACTATTGCTCTGTAATACTGCTTGAGTTCAGGGATAGTGATTCACCCTGAAGTCCTTTTATTGTTGAGGATAGTTTTAGCTATCCTGTGTTTTTTTGTTATTTCAGATGAATTTGCCAATTGTTCTGTCTAACTCTTTGCAGAATTGGATTGGTACTTTGATGGGGATTGCATTGAATCTGTAGATCGCTTTTGGTAAAATGGCCATTTTTACTATATTAATCCTGCCAATCCATGAGCACGGGAGATCTTTCCATCTTCTGAGGTCTTCTTCAATTTCTTTCTTCAGTGTCTTGAAGTTCTTACTGTACAAATCTTTTACTTGCTTGGTTAAAGTCACACCGAGGTACTTTATATTATTTGGGTCTATTATGAAGGGTGTCGTTTCCCTAATTTCTTTCTCGGCTTGTTTCTCTTTTGTGTGGAGGGAGGCTACTGATTTATTTGAGTTAATTTTATACCCAGCCACTTTGCTGAAGTTGCTATCAGCTTTAGTAGTTCTCTGGTGGAACTTTTGGGATCACTTAATTGTACTATCATATCATCTGCAAAAAGTGATATTTTGACTTCTTCTTTTCCGATCTGTATCCCCTTGACCTCCTTTTGTTGTCTGATTGCTCTGACTAGAACTTCAAGGACTATATTGAATAAGTAAGGAGAGAGTGGCCAGCCTTGTCTAGTCCTTGATTTTAGTGGGATTGTTTCAAGTTTCTCTCCATTTAATTTAATGATAGCAACTGGTTTGCTGTATATGGCTTTTACTATGTTTAGGTATGGGCCTTGAACTCCTATTCTTTCCAGGACTTTTATCATGAAGGGGTGTTGAATTTTGTCAAATGCTTTCTCAGCATCTAATGAAATGATCATGTGGTTTTGTTTTTTCAGTTTGTTTATATAATGGATCACGTTGATGGTTTTCCGTATATTAAACCATCCCTGCATGCCTGGGATGAAGCCTACTTGATCATGGTGGATGATTGGGCAAACAGATTTCTATCACTGGTCTACCTAGTAACTTCCAGGACAGCAAGGGCTATATAGAGAAACCTAAAGACAGAAAAAATAAAAACAGGGAGTATGGAGGGAGGGAGGGATCAATTGAGGGAGGGAAGAATGTGGGAAGAGAAGAGGAACGAAGAAACGAAGAAAGGAAGGAAGGAAGGTAGGAAGGAAACTAAGCAAGCCATTGACCAGCATTTCTCCATGGCCTGTGAATCAGATCCTGCTTCCAGGTTCCTGATCTCTTTGAATTCTATCCCTAAGTGCCTTTTATAATGAATTATGATAAGGAATTGGTAAAAATAGAATAATTCTTTTCCTTCCCAAGTTGATTTTTTCATCGTGCTTAATTATGCAATAAAAAGCCTAAGGAAGCCATGTTTCTGAGTTAGTACTGAGGATCTGAATTATCAATACACTTACATAAGACAGTCATTATTCATACCAAACCTCCAGTCAGAGACCCCAAACTGAACCATGAGCACTATAATTTTTCTTAATATACAAAGCTTTGGATTGTATTTTTCAAATAGTTTTGCAGTATTTGAACCTTTTACTATGAATTCAAATATCACTTCAAAAAGAAAAATTAACAAATAACTGTGTTTTTATGTGTGAAAGAAAGAAAACCAGATACCCACAATTCCTGAGTCCTTCTGCTAACGTATTTACCAATTTGAGACCTGTTCCATCAACCATGATACGACACTGAAAGTCTAATTTACTTCTTATTAAGGCTTTCACTGAAAATCAAAGATGTAGTTTCTCCATTGGCAGAGGACTGGTCACTGAGAATCCCCAGAGGTAAAGTGAGTTAAGGTACAGGAAGGGCTGGGGGAAATAGCTTATCTAGCAAAATGCTCATCTAGCATGTATATGAACCTGAATTTAATCTCATAAATCACTTATGTTTTAACATGAGCATTAAAGTGTATATTTGTTTTGTTTTCATTTTTTCTTTTTATTTAAAATAGATTTTTTTGTATAAAATATTCTGATTTTTTTTTTTTTGTTCTTCACAATCTCTCTTATCAGGAGTCACATATTTTCTATCTCTCTTGGAAAAAAAATATCCATTATAGGAATGATAAAATAAATAAATGAAAACAAGTCAGAATAGGAGAAAACAACAGAATAAGAAAAAGAGCAAAGCAAAACAAAGAACAACAAAAACAAACAAACAAACACACACACAAGATTTGTATATATATATGCAGAAACACATAGGAAGCTCTTAAAACAAAAGCAGAAGTAAATATATATGCAGCAATTCTATACTTTAAAAATGTTCTGACATTACTTTACATGACAAAGAGCATCCAAAGTTGCCTATAAGTTCATTCTGTGTTAGCTTGCATGGGACCTACCCTTCAGAGTAGCTTGTTCTTCCAATGATACTCACTTGAAGAAAACTAAATTCTCATTTGCAATGACTATTAATTAGAAATCAATTCTGGGTTTTGAAGGGAACATTATCCCCTTCTCTTTCTAGCTCTAGGAACCCATCCAGTGTTTGTCATAAAGACTTTATGTTTGCTGCCAGAGTTTCTATGAGGTCATATATAGGTGAACCCTGTTGTACTCATTTAAGTTCTCCCTCCCCTCCTGTTCTTAGGCTCCTTCTGCCTTTTTTTCTGTAGGATTCACTGAACCCTGGGGATTTAATGAAGATATCTCTTTCAGAAACTGAGTATTTTGAAGTTTCTTCCTTTGCATATTGTCTGTCTAGTTTTCTATATTTGTTGCCAACTCATGCAGGAAAACGTGTCTTTGATGATAACTGAGCCAGACACTGTTTATGTACATAATGGCACTATATTGCCATTAGCAGTCATTATTGCTCTCTTTCTCTTTAACAGAATAGTGGTATTTGGTTTCCTCTAGGGACATGACCTATCTAAACTCAGATTCTTGCCCCCCCCAATAACGTTGGGGATAGTTGCTCTCTTATAGAGAGGGTCTTAACTCAAACTAGGTATTGCTTGCTTATTAGACAAGTTTTGTATCTCTACTGCACCAGCATAACTTGCATAAAGGTCATTCTTATATATTGATCAGTTTGTAGTTAGGTGTTCACCTCTTTCACATGGAAACACGCCCAGTATCATGACGTGAATACTCAATCAAAGGAGTGAAGGCTGTGGGTAGGCACCAGCTGAGTTTCTATTGTTCAATGAGTTTGGTAGTTTTGTCTTCAGATATAGATGTACTTTTCCATCAGTTTGTGGGGGAGCTACAATTAGTTCAGGATATTTGTTCTGCTTGAAGTTCCTTAAGCCAACAACATGATTAGATATAACCTATTCCCAATGGAAAGCTTGGTGTGTCGGAGAGATCCAATGAGGCTCGGTCAAAGAAATTATTTAAATTTCATTTTAAATTGTTATAATGCATTGTTTTTTCTTTTCTTTTCTTTTTTTATTGGATTTTTTGTTTACATTTCAAATGTTATTCCCTTTCTGGTCTCTGGACATAAGCCCAATATCCCATCCCTCTCCCCTTCTTCTATAAGATCATTACCCTCCCTATTCATCCCCCCTTTCCACCTCCCCCGCTCCCAATATTCCCTTACACTGGGGGTAAAACCTTGGCAGGACCAAGGGCTTCTTTTTCCATTTGTGCCCAACAAGGCCTCCCTCTGCTACATGTACAGTTGGAGCCATGTGTCAGTCCAGGACAATATTTCCTATCCTTCTGGAGCTACTATAAAGTGAGATGCAAAAATGGTGGCTACTAGTACAATTGTTTTTTTTTTTTTTTTTTTCCTAGATCCTTGATGGAAGAGTAACCATTCTTCAGGCAATTTTTAGAAGAAAGCATTATCAATATTTATGAACTGGATAAAGTGTTTTGCTACACACCTGATTTGAGGTTGCAAATATCAGGGAAAAGCACCTGGGTGGGAGTGTTAAACATTTGTAAACTCACCTCTAGGGTGCAGTCTTAGGGGATCATTACTAGAAGGAAAAAGGCTTCAAATTAAGAAAGAGACTGTGCCTTAAGAAAAAAAATAGGAACTGAGGGAGGACACCTGAGCTGTACCTCTGGCCTCAGAAACCTTAAACCTGCACATGTACCCACATGTACCATGCACATCCATACAAGAACTCAAAATGACACAAAAAGTACTGAAACGTGTTTGGTTTGTTTTTCAAACAAGCGCGTGCTGTGGTCTTACCATGAGAAAGTAAAACATATCCATCAGAACTTCCCATGCTACACCCAGATTAACAACTGAATTTGACATTTAAGTCATCTTATCATATCACTGACAAAGAAAGAACATCCCGGGAGTTCTGGCTAGTGATAAAACAGGCTCCTTGAACGTCATTCTGATAATGGGTATGAACTCTGGATACCAACCAGAGGTCAACACAAAATACAAAGTGGAAGAATAAAAAAGGAAAGATTCGACAGACAGATGCCTGAAAACCATCCTTTCAAGAAAAGATTCTTTGTCAATAAAAAGGTGACATAGTAAAATTTCAAAACAGAAGACACGTCGATTCAGTTTAAGGGTTTCACCAGAAAAAAATCTTCCTGCCCTTGGCCTTTTTGACAGTAATTGAGCCATCAAAAGCGAATGGTGGACTGCCCTGCTACAGGCCAGCTTTCTCTGGAAAACTAGAACTCAAAATCCCTTGCCAACACATAGGTATGTAGGGTTAAGAACCTAGTTGTTCATTCTTCAGAAAGCAGTTCATTTGAACACCAGAATATTCAAAATTTAGAGCAAGTCATAGGGGATAGGAAGCCTTTGTGCATAAAGTACTGAAAACAGAGTGTATGGTAGATCAGAGCTTAATACCCCTAGGAAAAACCCCTAATGTTTGGTTATAAATATACAGCAAGGTGAGATGGTTCACCAACATAAAGGGAGCTGGGGCTATTAGAAAAGAAAGGAATCTACAGGGAGGGCCCGACCAATAGTTTCCCTAAAGACATAAATTACAACACATGGAACTTCTCCAATTCCTGAATTGGGTGAAAAGATAATGTGTGTAGTGGTTGAAAATATTCTTAGCCAGGGGAATGGCACTGTTAGGAAATAAAAAAAACTTTTTGAGAGAATCAACTTGGCCTTGTTAGATGCAGCAGTTCACTGTGATGGTCAAGTGAAAAAATTCTGCTGCCTAAAACTCATTCTCCTCCTGCAGCCTGCTGCAGATCAAGGTGCAAAACTCTTAGTTCCTTATTCTGCATTCCTTCACCCTGCTGCGATGATTCTGGCTACATAGGGATAGTGAACAAATCTCTGAATCTAAAAAGCCAGCCCCAATTAAAAGTTCCTCATTATAAAGGGTTGAATAATGGATTCCCACGTTCTCCTACAATCTTAAACCTCCAGGCTCTTTTTGATTCTTGAGCACAAAATAGAGTATTTATTTAAAAGCTACCTCATTTCTTTTCCTTTATCTAAACTAGGCAGCATAACCTATAAAGAAGAAAAATCTGAATGTTTTTCCTCATCACTTGAAAATATCATTTCCAACAATTTTGTAAAGGAGTAGTAAAATGCATCTAAACAAACTACTATTACATTAAAGTCTTTATATTAAGGATTATGAAATGAACTTATTACTTTTCAGTTCTTTTAATATGGAGAAATCACCTGTAGTGTTCAGCAAACAATAGAGGAAGCAGTGGCTCAGTAAATCCTGTTCCATTAGAGATGCAGTATAGATGATGTTCTCTGTGCAGTATCCAGACTTGCAAACTCAGGGCTTATATGAATCCAAATCAAGGCTCCTCAAGATCTATAAAACACAATAGCTGCATTTGTATTTTTATAAATTCTTTAAGATATATCAACAACCATTTGAAAAAAATGTTGAAATATTCTACTTTATTTTTAGTTTCCTCCAAAGTTCCTCAAATTCCTATATTCAGATAATCCTTTCTGTTCTCGGGAAAAAGGCTCAGACAATCATGGAACTAGATAAACTACCTTTGGGAGACAGTAACAAAAGCTCCAATCTATAAAGGGCAGACCACCAAGCTTAGAAAGACCAGGTTTGGTTTTCCAAGAACAGATGTATAAAGAAACCTGGGTACAGCAGCATGTGCTCCTACTGAGGAGCAGAACACTGCATGGATCTCAGTAACTTGCTCATCTCAGAGAATGCGAATACAATTCAGCTAAAGACTTTAACTGTCTCCAAAGTTAAGATGAAGCAATAGTCAAAAGGTATGGAGTTAAAGTTGCCCAAACACTAATATCAAACTGCAAATACACATATATAGGGGAAGTGATGGGGCAGACAGACGGGAGAGAGAGAGAGAGAGAGAGGGGTGAAAGTAGACAGGGGAGGGAGGAAGGGAAGTATTAGGAAATAATCACAGAAGGCTGAGGGGAGTAAGGAGGTGGACAAAGGAAGAGGAAGGAAAAGGGAACAGGATCAGATATAGGGTGGGGCAGGAAAGAATCCCAGAAGGCAAAGAGAATGAATGGATAAACAGCATCTGAGGGTGATGGGGGCAGAGTGCTCTGGAAAGTACCAGAGAACCAGAGGTGAGACCAAAAAACGTTCAGGAGTTGACCTTAACCAAAATGTCCAACATATAGAGGAGAGAATTCAGAGACCTCCTCCGAGTAATAGACCCTCAACAAGGCCAAAGGGGCCAGTTCTTAACCCACAGTCAAAATTTCTGATCCAGAACTGTTTCTGATTGGAACAGCAGAAAAAAAAGAATGGAGAAGACACTGAAGGAAAGACAGTCAATGAATTGGCCAATGGCGGATCCATGTCATGGAATGACCAATGAACTGAAACTATTATTTAGGCAATGATCGTGCTTATGAAGAAAAAATGTCCTTAAGTAATCCTCTTGAGTCCCCAAGCAGATTACTGAGACAAAAAGCGAATACTTACACCCAACCTTTGATCTAAGAGGGGGACCTCTATGATTGCATTAGGGAAGGATTGAAGAAGCTAAAGGGAGTGATCAGCAGGAGGCCAAGTCTCAATTTACCCAGGCATGGGCTCTCAGGGCTGAACCAACAACCAAGGAACGCCCATGGGCCAGATTGGAGGCCCCTGGAACAAATACATCAAAGGTCTGCCTGGAGGCCTTAGTAGGAGAAGAGTGCACTTAATCTTAAAAGGGTTTGAGGCCCCAGAGATGGTGAGTCTGGTTGTAGGAAGCACTCTTTTTGAGCAAGGGGAGGAAAATGGGATTAGGAAAGAGCGGAAGGGGAAGGACAATGGCTAGAATAAAATTTAGAAAAAGAATAGGTTCCTCCTGTGTTTGAAATAAACCACGAACACATCAAGTTTTTTAAGGACATTTTCATCTCTGTACTTTCAAGACAACCAGTAGGTACTAAGACAATTTTAAGTGAATGAGTGAATGAGGCACTGCCAGGAAACAAAAAAAATGGTGTAACTTCAAACTATATGTTGACATCAAATGAGCCTCCTAAATCCGGTAATTACACCCATAGGCAGAGGACAGTGTGTGCCATTGCACTTACCATACATTCCAAAGTGTCACTAGTCCTTACTGTGTGAGGAATTCGTTATGGCCCAAACAAACCAAGTACCAGCCTTCTCTCTTTTCCCTTCTTCATTGCCCCCAGGTTCTCATTTCCCACCAATAACCTCTCTGTGGATTATGCTGGCTGGTGTGATCTCTCACCGGATGAGCTGCCATCCATGCCCCACCACTGTTTGCCATCTTGCCATGTGGTCTTCTGTGACTACAGGTCAGGAGGTTTCAACCACTGCCACCTTGGCTGCTGCACCTGACACCTGGATTTCTGTGTTGGCTGAACTGCTCCCACCCTGGCTAG